>NC_056744.1:642305936-642428436 GCF_019279795.1 Protopterus annectens | reverse complement strand
CCTTTTCATTTCCTTCCAAACATTGTATATTCCAGTATATTTCTGCCTTATTTCTGTTTTCCCATAAATGTTTTATAATCTGAATTAAGTACCATCGGCCTCCAATTTCTTATATCTTTCCCTCATTTTTTATATAGATGTCTTTCTTCCTGTCCAGTGCCTTTCTCCAACCATTTAGCACTTGTAAATAATCTTTCTTCTGCCAATCTTACATATCTTTATACATATGGTATTCTATACCATCTATTCCAGTAGCCAGTTCTAAATTAACTAGTCTTAACTCATTAATTTCTTCCATTACGTTTTTTTCTATCAATTTTTTAACTTTCCATTTTTGTCTTTTCTCTGTCGTAGCTCCTTTAAATGTTTCTTCTGTATGCTCATTCACCGTATTCATTATTTCTTGTTGACTTGTCACTTTTTCACCTTTATTTCTTAACTCTCAATACCATTTTATTCTCTCTTACTATTCTACTCAAATATGGCACTACAACTTCCTTTTTTCTTTCTGAGTAATGTCTTTATTTGACTGGATACTTTTTAATCTTGTCTTGATTCAATTCATATATGTTTCCTGGTATTAAAGAATTCTTTCTTATTACTTATAAATGTTTCCAGAGCATAACTACTTACTTCTTTGTGTTTCTTTCCCTCTTCTCTTTTTCAGCTTTGCCATTCCAAATAACCTTTTTTACATTTTTCCTTATAACTTATCCACCATGTTGTCCAGTTCGAATAAAAAAAAAAAATCTTTCCTTCTTGCATGATCTTTCCATAATTGTCTGGCTGTGTATATACCTTCTTTATCCAATTGTTTTTCATTTATTCTTTTTATGCTTTTATCTGTATTCTTTTTAGCCTTTATCTATATTCTTTTTTGCCTTTACCTTTATCTGTAGTCTTTTAAGCCTTTATCTATTTTCTTTTTTGCCTTTACCTATATTTATACATCTTTTTTTTTTCTTTTATTTCTAGACATGTTGCTACGTGATCAGAAAATCCAGTACATTTTGTTCCTTCTTGTACTTTTACTCATTTGCATGTCCATTGTTTATAATTCCATGTGTATATATATATATATATATATATATATATATATATATATATATGTATAGTTTCCTACTTTTTATCAATGCTATCCTTGCTTTTACATCTTCACACTCCTTTTTCTTAAGTCAAAATTCAAATCACCTACCTTTATTATGCCCATATTTATGGTTATATAATGTAATAATTTCTTAAACCTACCTTATCTTCCTTTCTTTAATTGCAATATATGCATAAGTTATAATCTGTAACCCTGACATTTCCATCTCATGTTTAAAGCAGTTATTCTCCCCATGCAACTAATATATAAAATCCACAATTTTTACTGATGATTTACATATGTCTACACCTGAACTTGTTTCTGTCCGCATATTCCAGATAATCTCACCCGCCCACATACCTCTCAACCTGGAAACATCAAAAATCTGAACAAAGGCCCATGAAAAATGGATACAAATCTGTACGCTGATTAACATAGCATTTGCATACATAATTATGTATCCCCACCCACTCCGATGGGATTGTGGGATATCAACAAATGCAAACTGAAGAACAGACAACCAAAATATGGCCCCGGACACCCAGATCCTGTAGTAAATGGTAACCATTTTCTTTTAAATGTGTAGCAATGATATATGTTCATTGGGAAGGGAGAAGTTGATGTACCTTAGGATTTTGTTTTCGCTGACTTGCATTATGTGGGTTTTATGGTAAAAGTAGGGCATTTAATGGTAGGCGATAGTCTAATCTTAACAAAAGGAATATTATGGTTTGCTAGGAGGCCCTCCAAAGGTCATTCTTCATGGCCTACTGATCAGTGGCGTAGCTACAGTTTATGCCACCCAGGGCTGTGTTTGAGTTTGCCACCCTTCACCTCTTCACAAAATCATGATTGAATGGGGCCTCCCCATATATAGCCCTCCCCTCTGCAGCAATTCCATTGTTCCATTACTTGGCTATTTCGCCCCATTTACCATAAACACTGTAATGTGCATACTGCTTTACTTCTACAATGATATGGATTTCATTTAAAAGTTTTTTATTTTATATTTTACAGCACAAACACTAATAGACATCTGCTAAACAAAGCATTGCAGTCTCGCAATGAAAATAGTCTTAGAATTAAAATGTCTCTGCCCTTGAAAGTCACATTTATTGAAACAGCATTGAAATCCACATTCAAAGAAAATACATCTGGCCAGTGGCAGATAAAGATTACCTTTTGGGCTGTTTTCAAATCATAGGCTCCTTGCACATGAAACGTACATGTGTTCTTTTAAACACCTTCCTGATTGTATTAATCCCACCCACCCCCGCATCACCTACACTTATACCTGGTCAGTCCCACCCACACTTAACTTACATCCACTCAAAATCCTTCCAGCCCTCTACATTTTTTATTACCAGTCCTGTCCTGTCCAGTCCCTCCCACAATTAACTTACAACTACTCAACATCCTTCCCACCCTCTACATTTCCTGTTACCTATCATACCCTTCCTACCCTCATACACTTAAATACATCACTCTTAATTCATTCCTGTCAGTCAACCAAAGCCAATCACAGTGATCATCTACCTCCAGCAAACAACCCTACTACTCCTCCTAGAATTTACCTTCCATATCACATGTTACAACTACCCATTACAAAATAGCTCTTCCTTCACTCATAAATCCACATCCATTGTCTCTCCCATCTCTTCTACATACCCCCTAACAATAAGCCCCACCCTATTCAGCACCACTGCCACTACTCATACCCTTCTTAAACCGATCAATACTACCCATAAACACAGAATAATAATAATACTGCAAAAGATAGTAAAAACTCTGCAAAAACAACAACGTGAGCTATTAAATGATGGAGATATCCACCCTAACCCAGGTCCTTATGATACAAATCCTGCTACTAATATAAAACCTCCCAAACTAACCCAAATCAATACCAGACCAGCAAATAGTCTACTCATTCTAAATCTAAATATCAGGAGCATCAACAATAAGATACATGAGCTTCATGCTCTGATCTCACAATATCTCCCAGATATAATCAGTTTAACAGAAACATGGCTAAAACCAATCACCAAGGATACAGAGATACTACCACCTGGATACAGTATCCTTCGGCAAGATAGACCAGTGAAGAAAGGTGGAGGCATTGCTCTACTTTATACAAATACACTATCCATAGCTAAAACTGACTTGACTTTACCCCCTCTGGACAAGGCAGAAATACTCTTAACTAAGCTCAGAATAGGTGGTAACAAAACTATCAACTTGGTTACAGGCTATATCCCCCCAGGCAATAATATCCCCATCATGGAAAATCTGTTCCAATGGCTATCACAAACCATGCCACAAGAAACTATTCTATTAGGGGACTTTAATATTGACTGGCTCACATGCTCTTCCCAGGCTCCCACTAATCATATCAAGCTATTTACCTTCTTTCAACTAATCAAAGAACCCACTAGAATCGACAAGAACAGTAAAAGAGAATCACTTTTAGACTGGATTCTACTAAACAAAATACCTTGCTCATATTTAGCAGGTACCCTTCCTGATTCACTAAGTGATCATCAAACTACCTTCCTACTCAATACAACTCCCACCACCCCGAAACCCCTATACTTCAAACAATAAGAAACAAAAAACACTTCAACTTACCAAACGTCTTACAGGATCTACAGCTCTATAACTGGTCGCAACTGTATTATCTACCCCTAGACAAAGCTATCAAACACTTCAACTTTACCTTCCTAGAGATAGTTAACAGGCATGCCCCTCCAAGAACTACCAGAATTTAATCTAAAACAGTTTCATGGTTATCAAGGGAAACAAGGCAAAAAATAAAAGAAAGGACTAGTGCTTGGACAGCCTGGAGGTTCAACAAAAACCCAGCAACACGGCAAGCATACCAACAGATAAGAAATCTTACTAAGAAACTAGTTATACAAGATAAAATAAATTACTTTATCATCCATCAAACCCAACATTCACACAATCCAAAAAAATTCTGGGCAGGCTTAAATAGGTTACTACACCCTGGAAAAACCACTACTCCACCCCCAACAACAAGCCTAACAAAAGAAAACATAGCTGAATCATTTAACTCATTCTTTACTGAGACTGTACTTGCCCTTGCCCAAAACCAAACCTATCCAAATACTACAAGTGCCCTCCTCCCCAAACCTAACAGCCCCACATTTAAGTTTCAACCCACCTCAACCTCCTATATAACAAAACTACTATCCCAATTAAAACCAACAACACTAGGAGCAGATTCCCTCCCCAATGAATTATTAAACCTAGCAGCAAATGAAATAGCTAAACCAGTCTCAGTCCTAATAAACCAATCCATCTCAGAAGGTGCAGTACCATTGATCTGGAAAACTGCCTATGTCATACCCCTACACAAAGGGGGAAATTCTTATGACATATCTAACTACAAACCAATAGCAATATTATCCCCACTTGCTAAAATATTAGAAAAGTGTATTCACCATCAATTAATGACCCGCCTTATTGATCAAGAACTCATATCTCATACACAGTATGGGTTTCGGCCAGGACATAGCACAACCACCGCCCTGCTAGCATTCATAGATACCATTAACCACAACAGGAATAATGGTAAGCTTTCATCAGCCCTCTTCCTAGACCTATCAAAGGCATGTGATATGGTTAACCATGTAAAACCTAATCTCCCATCTTGTAAACCTAGGCTTAGATAACTATCAGTCTCCTGGTTTAAAAACTACCTCAACATTAGACAACGGGCAGTACAATGGAATAATAACTTGTCTCCACTCCTACCTGTAGCACTCTGAGTACCTCAGGGATCTATACTGGGCCCCTTGCTGTTCTCAATTTTTACAAATAATCTCCACTCAGTCGCAAAAGGTTCAAGCCTTGTTGAATATGCAGATGATTCATCTATAATATGTAACTATATGTAATTATAATCAGCTGGTTACTACTTTACCAGACCTCCACAAAAAAACACAGGATAACTTTCACTCAGTGGAAACCTGGCTCACTGAGAATGGCTTGATACTCAACCCCCAAAAAAACAAGCTCCTACTATTTCATCCCTCAACTACTACTGCCCCCACATGCACCTTTACTATCCACTCTAATAACGGTACCCCCATATCACCTGAAGCCCAGACAAAACTACTAGGTGTTACTGTTGACAATAAGCTCAAATTTGATGTACAAATCAATCTGGCCATTAAAAATACTAACAAAAAGCTAGGTAGCCTCTACAAACATAAAGCATTCCTGACCCATAATGCTAGAACTACAATTGCACGTACACACCTTCTCTCAACACTACTGTATGCCTCACCCATCTTGATTAACTTATCCAAAACAGAAATCAGTAAAATGACAACCTGCTACAATCAGCCAAATTTGCTAACAACAGCTCCTACAGAACACATCACTGCCTAAACCTAAAGCAATTAGGCTGGATGGAACTACCTAACTTACTTATTTATAATCAGCTGGTTACTACTCACAAGATACTCCAACAAAATATATCACCCTCACTGGCTAACTTTGTCCAACAATATTCCTGTCCTAGGCAACTGCGCTCAACTGACAAATTACAGATGTTAAGTTGTCTATCTCGCCTTCAGTCTTGCTGGATGGGTTCGGAGCCGATCCTCAGCTCCGACTCGGCCAATACTAAAGCTCGAGAGCTAAATCCACCGGCTCGAGGCTCCCCTATATCCCACAATGCTAGGCGGTAACTACTCTGATCTCGTTTGCCGCTTAGCTGACGAGGTGCTTTTCAACCGGCTCTGGCAGGTTAGTGGAAAATTTATTTAAAAATTTTCTAATCTTTAGACCCCTAGTACTTTCTTATTAAAACTTTTAGTTTTACATTCCTTTTTTCCTGGTTCGACAACCCTTGTGCTCATAATCCCTTTCTTTATTCCCATTTAGTTTTAGGCCTTAGGCCCCTTCCCCCTCCTTCTCCTAGTCCTTTAGTGTGACTGGTGATTTGTTTTCCTTTAAGGTGTGTGTGTGTGTGTGTGTGTGTGTGTGTGTGTGTGTGTGTGTGTGTGTGTGTGTGTGTGTGTTTTTTCTTAGAGCTTTATAATGCCTAAGGAATCTAAGGTCTCAGGCTTCAAGAAGTGTGACTCGTGCTGTCAGAAAATGTCTCTGACAGACGGTCACACTTCTTGTGTGTATTGCCTGGGACCTTTGCACCTGCAGGACTCGTGCTATTTGCCATGGTTTTAGCCCTAGAGTCCTGCAGGAATGCAAGAATAAATTGATCTTGCATGGCTTATTAAAGTCTGAAGGCCCCTCAACCCAGTCTGTGTCGGGGAAGCCTTCTAAGACTTCCAAACAGTCGGCTCCGGCTTCTGAGCCGACCTCTGGAAATATAAAGTCGGCTTTGACATCAGCTCTGGCCGGAGCCGATGTTTCCAAGCCTCATACTGTTACCTCGGCTCTGGTCGGAGCCGAGGCTGATAACACTCAGTTGGCTCCGATACTCTTATCGGAGCAACTTTCGAGGAAGAGGTCTAGATCACCCTCCATAGATCACATTCCTCACGGTCTTCCAGGCTATCTGACCACGATTTGCAAAGGGTAGTGAGTAGACTTCTCAAGTCCGAGGCACTGGCCCAAATGCTGCATAGCCCGACTCAACAGTCAGCAGCTATTTCTGTTCCCCAATGTATTCATCCTCCGACTCCTTTGAGTTCGGAGCCAGGGCTCGTCGGAGCCATGACTGTCGGTGCGTCGGATCCGATACCTTCCCTTTTGGCTCCGTCGTCTGCCCCGATCTCCTCTTTGGAGGGATCTCGGCGCTGAGCTTCCCTCGTCGGCTCCGAGGGGGCGAGTGGCATCGGATCCTTGTCCGACCCCGCTCTCCCTCTCGGGGCTTCGGCGCTGGTGAGTTCGGCTCTGACATAGGCCTCGGAGCCGTCCCGGTCGGTGCCGGGGGGTACTTGTCTCTTCGGACCGGGGACCTCCTGCCTTGCCCGATAGGGGTGCCTTCGAGGTCATGCGGAGCGTGCTAGAACCAGGGTCTGCCCCACAGTCGGCTCCGTCAGCCCCTCCATCTTCAGTGCCTGCGGTGATTTCTACCCTCCCCCTTGCATCAGACCGCAGAGAGCCAACTCCTCAAGTTTCCCCATTGGGAATTTCCTCCTCTTCCGAGGCCTCTCCTGACCCGGTAGGAGATCCTCCTAGGAAGAGGAAGCACATTGACTCCCCTGAGTCTATCACCTCTGACACTGACTTAGAGGAATCTGAAGGTTCCCCTCGATCCCCCTCTGAGGATGTCTCCTTTTCTGACATCCTTGAGATCCTGAAACAGAGGGGGAACTGGCCAGCCCTTAACCCTTTAGAGGATGAGTCAGTGTATCTTGAGGCGTTTGGCTCTCGCCCTTCTACCTCCTGGGTGTCTCCTCCCTTTGACCCCCTTATGGAAGTGGTGGCAAGGAAGGCCTGGACGGCTCCTGATTCAGTGGAACCCACCTCGATGAGGCCATCTAAGTTTATTACTGCCCCTAAAGATAAAGATTTTTTTATCCAAAGGTGTCCCTGTTGATGCCATGGTGGTGGCTGCGGCCACTAAGAAGGAGTTAGCCGATCCTTCGGTTCCTGTCCATCCTCCTAATAAGGAATCTAGGACCATGGACAAGTACGGTAAGCGGATGTTCTCATCAGCGCCCTTTTCAATGCGGTCGTTGAACTACTTATGTCACTTCACTCGTCTCCAGAGAGATTTACTCAAGGATATGAGTGAAGCGATAAAGGATCCAACAGCTGAGGGATTCCAAGACAGAATGAACTCCCAGTTGGCAACCCTGAACTCCATCGTTAACTCCTCCATGCAGCTTATCTCATATGCTGCGGATGGGGCGAGTAGAGCCGCAGACACAGGCGTTGCCTTACGACATCACGCCTGGATGTGGCTGTGCAACTTTGCGGACCCTTTCAAGGCGTCCTTCACCAATTCTCCCTTTGGATCATCCTTGTTTGGTCCACAGGTGAAGGATACATTGACTAGGTGTGAGGTAGAAGATAAGACTTTCTCTGCCGTAGGAGTCCGTTTTTCTACCCCTTCTAGGCCTTATCCCAAAGGTCAGAGGGGGGAGGAAAGATGTGGTTCCACAAACAAACCCAGGGAGTCTCATCTGATGCACAAGGTCGAGTCCCCTCTAGAGGCAGAGGGGGGAATAACCATAGACGCCGCCCTAGAGGCAGAGGAGATCCGCAAAACCAGGGTAGCAGAGAAACGTTCTCTGATGAACCCTTTCAGCATCCCTGAGGGGCTGCCCGGCTGTCCACCTTCGGAGGCAGTCGGGGGAAGATTATCCCTGTACCCAAAAGCCTGGCTTTCCCTTACACAAGACAAATGGGTACAGTCGATCATATCCGAGGGTTACAAGATTCCCCTTATTCACATCCCATCCCAACCCAAAGGATCCCTTCCAGACGTTCCACCCAGTCTAAGGGAACAAGCAGCATTAGAAATTTCAAAGCTGCTATCAAAAAGAGCTATCTAATCAGTCCCAGCAGACCAGCAAGGATCCGGAATCTACTCCAATTTATTTTTGGTACCAAAGAAAACAAGGGACTGGAGACCCATACTGGATCTCAGCAACTTAAACAAGTATGTCAAAAAAACAAAATTCCAGATGGTCATGCTACAGTCCATTCTACCCTTCTTGGGTCAGGACAATTGGATGTGCTCGATAGATCTTCAGGACGCGTACTACCATATCAAGATGAACAGACGCTCCAGGAGATTTCTCCGCTTCAGGCTGGGAGCCAGTCACTACCAGTTCAGAGCCCTGCCCTTTGGTCTCACTACAGCCCCCCCCCCCCCCGAGTGTTTACCAAATGCATGGCAGTGGTCGCGGCTCACTTGAGACATCAAGGATTCCAGGTGTTTCCATATTTAGACGACTGGCTCCTTACTGCCACCACCAGACATCAACTTCTTCTATCCAGGGACTTCACTATCCAAACTTGCCAAGCTCTAGGTATTTCAATAAATTTCGAAGAATCTGCCTTGTCGCCTTGTCAGTCTATTACCTTTATAGGCGCACTCAATCTTTCAGCCAGACTTACAGAGCAAAGAGTGTCAGACATCCGCAAGGAAGTTTCCCTTCTTTTACAATACAACAAAGTCAAAGCCAGACTAGTTTTGAAGGTATTAGGACTCATGGCAGCAGCTGTTCCCCTTCTCCCCTTAGCTCGCTTCCACATGAGGATCCTCCAATGGATGCTGTTTACACAATGGTCCTTCCAACAGCTCCCGATGTCCCATACCATATTGATAACTCAATCATGCAAGAATCATCTGTCTTGGTGGATCACATCACCTCAGGTTCTCCAAGGAAGACCCTTCACTCACCCCCCCCCCCAGTCGCCACGTTGACAACAGACTCCTCCCTGATCGGGTGGGGGGGCATTATCAGGGCAGGACAGTCCAGGGCACGTGGCAACCTTTCGAGTGCCACTTGCACATAAATGTCTTGGAGATGAGAGCAGTGCTTTTAGCGTTGCAAGCCCTTCACGACTCTCTTCCCACTGGGACTATTGCAATTCAGACGGACAACATGTCCGTAGTGTGGTACATCAACAGACAAGGCGGAACCAGATCATACCCCTTATGTCGAGAGGCACTCAGACTTTGGCAATGGGTGATCTCTTCTCAGCGTTTTCTGGTAGCAGTGCACATTCCCGGGAAATCCAACGTGATTGCAGACAAGTTGAGCAGGGCAATTCTCATGCCCCACGAGTGGTCTCTGAAGAAATCAGTACTGGAAGAAGTATTCCTAAGATGGGGCCAGCCTTGCTGCGATCTTTTTGCTACTCCCCAAAACAGCAAGTGTCACGACTTCTTCACTCTCTTCCCATTACCAGGCCATCCCACCAGAGATGCTCTAGTCCACGATTGGCCCCAGGGACTTCTATATGCCTTTCCCCCTGTTCCACTGATAACTCAACTAATTCAGAAAGCCATTGCCTTGAGAGTGACAATGATCCTCATTGCCCCTTCTGGCCTCGACAGATATGGTTTCCGTTTCTTCATCGTTATCTTTTGGAGCAGCCTTGGCATCTGGACCCAGTGCCAGATCTGTTAACCCACCAGTCGGGTCAGCTGCACCAGTCTCTTCATTCTCTCAACCTCACAGCGTGGTTTCTCCGATTCTGACCTTAGCCAGGGTTCCCTCAATATCTCGCTCGGTCCGAGATATCTTGATAGCCTCTCATAAATCTTCTACCCGGAAGATTTATAGTAGCAAATGGAAACGCTTCTCCTTTTGGGCAACATCAAAAAATATAGATCCCTTCACTGCACCTATCCAGTCTATTCTAGACTTTCTAGCAGAGCTCTTTCATTTAGGCTCTTCATCTACCATTAGAATTCAGCTGGGTGCCATATCTAATTATCATGTAGGTGTCAGAGTCTAGCATCATGGCTCACAAGCTCTGCAAAGCCTTTTTAAGGGGCGTATTTCTTCTCAAACCTCCAATCAAAGATCCCCTGACTCAATGGGACTTGAACTTGGTTCTGGCATCCCTGATCCTTCCCCCCTTCAAACCGGCGGCTTCATGTTCTCTGAAGTTGCTTTCATGGAAGACACTTTTTCTAGTAGCTATAACTTCAGCGAGAAGGGTATCTGAACTCCATGCTCTGTGCAGTCGTCCTCCTTACTTAGTGTTTCACAAAGATAGGGTATCCCTCCGTACTAATCCATCCTTTTTACCTAAGGTTTCCTCTCCAGCAAACCTAAACCTAATTATTGATCTCCCCGTATTTTTCCCTAACTATTCAAACAGGTCGAAACAAAAGCTACATTTTCTGGATGTTCACCGCCAACTTAGATATTATTTAGACAGGACTAAACAATTCAGGAAATCTGATCAGCTTTTTCTGTCCTATGTGGAAGGGAAATTGGGCCTTCCAGTTACTAAAGTATCCCTCTCAAGATGGCTCACCTCTACAATTACCTTCATCTACGAGATCAGACATCAAAAACTACCTTTAAGACCTAGAGCTCATTCAACTAGGGCTTTATCTACATCCGTAGCTTTTCAGGATAGACTGCCAATAGATTCCATTTGTGCAGCAGCCACCTGGGCTTCTCCTCATACCTTCATTTCACATTACAAATTGGACATGGTCTCCAGAAACCATGCCAACTTTGGTTCCACTGTTCTCAAGAGTCTGTTCCGATAGGCCACCCGGGATAAGGTGCTAGGACGGTGCCCCATCCAGCAAGAATGAAGGCGAGATAGACAACTTAACATTAAGAAGTTATGTACCTACCATAACGTTCCATGTTAGTTGTCTTCTTCTCGCCTTCTTTCTTGCGTCCCACTCTCCTCCCCCCAAGCCTGGACAGACCGATAGGAATTCATTTTGTGATCTTCCTCTGGAAGTTGTCATTCCCACACGTTCTTCCACCTTTTTTCCCCTTTTGTTAGGTCTAGGATACCTTTCACTCAGGTTTTTATAGAGGTGGGTTTCCCTTCTCTATGCTATGGAGACTTGAGTTGCTTGGTATAGCTATCAAACGAGATCTGAGTAGTTACCGCCTAGCATTGTGGGATATAGGGGAGCCTCGAGCCAGTGGATTTAGCTCTCGAGCTTTAGTATTGGCCGAGTCGGAGCAGAGGATCGGCTCCGAACCCATCCAGCAAGAAAGAAGGCGAGAAGAAGACAACTAACATGGAACGTTATGGTAGGTACATAACTTCTTATTAACTGTTACTAGATCCATCAACCATGCTGGAGACTCCCTTTACTCTTCTTATGTGGCCAAAATCTGGAACTCTCTGCCTACATCCTTATCCCTGATTATCTCACTACCTACATTTAAAAAAGCTATCTACAACTACCTCAGCAACAAATGGTTATGTCCCTGTTCAACTCCAGACTAATGCCGGATCCACTCTAGTACTATTGTAACCATTGTCCTAAACTAGAGTCCTATCTGTTACTTGCATATAAATGTACACCATATCAAAAGTATGATAACATACATATAACAGTGTTAGTATGAACAATGTAAAATTGTTTAATGACTATTTTAAAATGCATCTGTCTGTAGTTTGTAACTTAAGTATCTGTAGTATATACCTATAAGTGTCAATAACTAGATGCCCTTATGGATCTAGATGAAATATGTACCCAAGTTTGTCTGTATGTTCTGTAAAAATTGTCTCTCTGGAGCTTTTCTCCCCGGGCCTCCACTGAAAATGGACATATATCCAGCTGGACTATCCCAGTTAACAAATGTAAAATAAAATAAATAAATTAAATTAAATTATATTCCTTGTATAATACAGTACATTTGTTAGAGGTCATTCTAAATTTGTTTTGAACATTTTTCCAGTAAATAATGAAGCAAAATGCATGCACCAGTAATGACAAAACTCCCCAATTCAGAGCATTTCCATCATAAAAAGTCTACTCAAACTTCTGCAGTCTACCAGTATCAGTAAATATGCACAATCTCTGCAGAAGTAAGAGTCATCTAAATAATTCCACATTAAAGAGATGTCTAACTAATGAAGAGGTTGCTGCAAGCAAACAACTTTATATTTCCTTGTTTCATCTACAAATAAAGTGTCTGTTGCCCCTTGAGGAATAAATTACCTATGTTACATTAAAAATGTTAAACTAGAAATATTACAATAGGGAATGGATGGCAAACTGATAACAGGTTCATAGTTACTAGTTATCACAGCCAAAGAGGACATTCTCAGGACTGCAGCATCCACCCCCTTTAAAAGTACAACACGGTACAGTATGAGCAATGCATCTATATACTGTGGGAGTAGAACCCACAGCCTTCTGCCTCAAAAGCAAGTATTTAATCTGTTATGCTATTAGCAATGCAAGCAGACTCCGCATAAGCAGCACTTAACTTCTCTTCCCCTGAAGCTCTCAGCTCCTTGTAAACTCCACTTGACACTCAACTGTATCTCTCAACTTTGCAGCACAGGAAATCTGGAAAAAGCCAAAATTTATTGGGGGGGGGGGGGGTGCAAAAGCTATTGCTT
The DNA here is from genome assembly GCF_019279795.1 of Protopterus annectens. Lineage (NCBI taxonomy): Eukaryota > Metazoa > Chordata > Ceratodontiformes > Protopteridae > Protopterus > Protopterus annectens. The sequence goes on along the minus strand of NC_056744.1, from coordinate 642,415,340 downwards.
GTGTAATCTTGGAAAGTTGCTAGAATAAAATGTTTTACCACCATGCGTTTCATTGCCAAGACTTGAACCCAGGACCCTGTATACTACAGTCAGAACAACATACCATTATGCCAAATCAGCAGTTTCCTGAAATATTGGAAGACTGAAACTTAAATGGCTATCATTTAGTGAATTCAGTTATCACCATAGCTCTCAACCTCTTAGCACAAAAAAACTTGGACAAAACCAGTAATGGGGGAATACAGCCCCAAAAATATGGGGGACAAATTTCAAACATTGATCTAATAAACTTAGAAAATTGCTAGAATAAAAGGTTTTGTGTTACTATTCAAATGCCTGCCATTATTTAGTGAATTCTGTCATTCACTGATTTGCCACAAAAATCCAGAAAACCACAGATTTTATGAGGAACAGAACAGGCCAAGATCTGGAAGTTTTCACAAGTGGTGGTGGGTAGGGACTTTATGCTCTTGTTACCTGTACCCAAGGTAGTGTTTGTGCCTGAGTAACTGTAGCCACCAGGTATGTTCAACTGGCAAAATCTAAGTCTTCACTACTAAATGTGACTCGGAACAAAATACAGACTAGGCAAAAAAATGTTCCAGCTTTAATAAATGAAGTTAAAACTCACTAAAACTGTTGCAAAGCTTAAAAACAGATGAAGCATCAAATGATAGGGCGCTTTCGGCAAGTTTGCCTTCTTCAAGACCGTCAGAAGAAGGCAAACTTGCCAAAAGCGCTTATTGTTTGATGTTTCATCTGTTTTTAAGCTTTGAAACAGTTTTAGTGAGTTAACTTTGTTTATTAAAGTTGGAACATTTTAATCGTGGTGGTGAACTCTCTACTTTTTTGCCTAGGTATATTCAACTGGGGCATTTTATACACACAGACACACACACAGACACACACTACAGGTTGCAGAATTCATAATAAATGAAGCAGCTCCTCAGTAGTGTAACCATTCCTACTTCCCTTCTAAGTTAACTCCACACACAGGCAGACTAAATAATAACAGCAGCTTAGCAGCAGAGTAAATACCTCCTCGGCAGTGTAACCTCCTTCTCTTCTAAGTTACCTCTTCAACAGCACATAACCATTCCACCACCATTAACAGCCTCATAGCTTGCCGGAAATGCTTGTATGTTATGTTGAGCCCTTGAACTCAATTCTGGCAGGCTGTTCACGATGTGATGATGTCAGCTCAAAACAGCGAAAACAAAAATTAAAAAAAAAAAAAAGCCGGGAAATTTGGAAATTAAGGGGTGCCACTCTGGAATCGAGGCACCCCATTATTTGGACATCAAAACAGGTAAAAAACGAGAAATTTGGTACGGTTGAGAGGTCTGTCCTCCCATAATCTTTTTTCTGATATAATTCTTATATCTTCTAAAGCAATCGCACCCATATCTAATTTTGCACACCATTCTAGTCTCCATTTTATATTCGTTGTACTGTTCCCATTTATTTGTAATACTCTCACTTCATTATTTTTTCATTTTCTTTCCATCCTTGTCACTTCATTATTTTCCATTTTTTTACATCCTTGTCATTTATTCTCATATGACTGTCTATTCTTTCCCTTTTTTTAGTTTCTTTTACACCTAACCCTAAGATTTTTTTCCTATGTTTTACTCTCCTTCCATTGAAATTTTTTCTTCCTTTCACTCTTCTCCAGTTCAGAGTTTCACTTTTTTTCTGACATCCTTTCTTCTCAATTTTTTTTATTTTATTTTGCCTTTTACTATATTTCTTTTTATCTCATTATTTGTTCACTTTGCACTTTTCCTTGTTCAATTTTTATTTCTTCTTCTTATTCCATATCTTGGTCATTTTCTTGTTGTCTACCTTCCCTCACCTTAATTTGTTCTATAATTTCTTTACAGTTACAATTACAATTTACAGTTGCTATAAGCATGTAGTGTTATAATTTTATATACTTGTTCTTATAATTTTAAATGTACAGTTGTTAACCTTCCCATTTTTGCTGCAGCTGCATCTAATATATTTGCTGCTTTTCTACAAAATATGGCTATTCCAGAATCTCTCTCCTTTCCCAAATTCCAGATTATCTTTCCTCCCCGTAGTTTTTCTTTTTGTAATCTTTCATTTGTTAAAAATCTTGTTTTCCAATATAATTACTTTTACACCACTCCAGAATCCCCATTCTGCTTACTATATTCTTAATACTATTCACATGCAAGCTAAAACTGTCATTTTCTGTTTTTCTTGGAGTTATGGTTTTGTAAGTTCATATCGAATTACAAGGCTAGCTTTCTCAATAGGCCGCTCTTAGCCTAGCCAATTTCACACCCAAAGACGAGAATCAAACACTACATTGTGTCCCAATTTGAAATGTATATATATTTTTCATCCATTTACTTTCTTGTTTCTTTTATACTTGTCCCTTTAACTTTTCTTTTTCAGTTTTACCCTTTTACCAATAGAATTCTTTTTTTCTTTCACCTTCTCACAGTTTGTCTTCATTACTTATTTCAGAATCTTCTTCTAAGGTTTTATTTTTTTCTTCAGCTAATTTTTCTTCTATTTATACTACTACTAAAATGTCTTCTCTTTTGTGTATTTTCTTCTCTTTATTTTCTTTTTTTTTTTACTAGTATTTTTTTTTGTGTAATCCATGTATAAATGTTCAATTTTGTTATATTCATAACATTTCAGTTCACATTTTTGCATCATGTCCCATTTTCCCACAAATGTAACACTTTTTTTCTGAAAAGGAAAGACACTTGCTAAGTTTGTGTCTTTCGGCTTTTCTCGGTTAGGGGTCGCCACAGCGGAACTTCGGTCCGCTAATGATTGGCAGTAGATTTTTACGTGCTGGCTTGCTGGGCCTAACGCACAACCTTCAACGAAGGAATACCCATTCACGCATGTCACCACACAGGAGACGCTCTAACTGAGAATCGAACGGGCAACGTCTAACTGTGTGGCGACAACGCTACCGCAGCACCACCACCGCAGTGAAAGACATTTGCTAAGTAACTGTGACAAAAGAAAATGTTTTGGGTTGTCCACATCATTTTATTATACACCATTCTCCTCCACTTTTATTATGCTTGGGGTGTGTGTGTGTGTATGTGTGTGTGTGTGTATATGTATATGTATATGTATATATATATATATATATATATGCGTGTGAGTTCATATTTAAAACCCGAACACTTAAAAGACGACACATATTCTGCAAATAACACCGAACGCCCTAAACCACGAAATTCAAAAACTCGAAATGTCATACTTGTCCCATCCCTCCGCCCGCTACATACTACCTACACAAACAAACTAAATAAACCACATACATACACTAACCAAAACCCTACTTCTAACCCTAAACTAAACCTTACTTCTAACCCTACACTAAATCTTACATATACCACCATGTATGCACTTAACTTTACCCGCACCGTACCCCTAGGGTCCGTAACTATCGCCCTACCCCTAAGGTCCATAACTATCGCACACTTACCTTAAAAAGCTATACCCAAACAAACTAAATAATCCACACACATACACTTAATAAAACCCGACTTCTAACCCTATACTAAATCTAACATACATTACCATCTGTGCACTTACCTTAACCCGCACCCTAACCCTAAGGTCCGTAACTATTGCACACTTACTTATGGAGCTATACCACAGAAGGGGCAACCATAACGATTCGACATTTCGGATTTCACACTTCAGCTCGATTGATGTTTTCGCGGTTCAATGAAGACGTGTCGATGTTTAGGTGTTCGGGTAAGTAAACATTCATGTTTGTAGTGTGTGTGTGTGTGTGTGTGTGTGTGTGTGTGTGTGTACTTCGCCTGAAACTTATTTGGCAGAAATTTATTTAACTGAGACCAAATCGCCCAATTTTCAAATTACCAAAAACTCATTTGACTGAATCTCATTTCACCGAAAGCTTACAATGCTGAATTTCAAAATACTACATTTTACACCATAGACATGCACACTTACAACACCAATGACTAACTCTTTCTAAAACTTAGACTACTTACTTACCCTCTTAACAGAAACTGGACAACTTAAGAAAACCACAGTGAAAAACTTCTCTAAAGCAAACTTCACACTACTCAAAACCGAGGTGGAATCCTTCAAAGCCCCCGGGCCTGTGGAAAATACGGCCCAAACTGCAGAATCCTTTATAAACGCATTCTATGAACACCTTCAGGAATGCATGGATCATGCAGTCCCAAATAAAACTAAGACCCAATCCCCCAAAGGCAGGCGTCCCGTCTGGTGGACCCCAGCCATAAACAAACTATACAATAGAAGAAGGAAGTTACTACATGATAGAGCAAAATCCCAGAAAGGGAAGGCATCTCTGATCAGTATTAGCAAAAAACTATGGGCACTCATAAAAATGATCTAAGGCGAGCTTCGAGAGAAAAACTGCACAGGACACTAAAGATAATCACAAAGCTTTCTTTAGTTATGTTAGGAACCTGGGTGGGAATTCCCAGATATGCTCAGAATTAGTCCAAAATGACTAAAAATACACTGAACCCACAGACATTGCCAACATCCTGGCCAACAGGTTCAGCGCAAACTTCTCCCCCCCCCCCTTCCCCACCAAAAGAGCAAATATCTATTCCAGCAGAGTGCTTGCCTCCCTGACATCTCAGATGCTCAGGTAAGAACTGCCCTCTCCAAAGCAAAAAACACAGCATCAGTGCGACCAGACGGTGTCCCGGGCTGTGTCCTACATGAACTCCAAGATGAGCTGAACCCAAACATAAAGCTACTGTTCAATCTTAGCCTTACTACAGGATATGTAGCCAAAGAGTGGCGTACAGCAACAGTGGTCCCTCTCCACAAAGGTGGTGCCTCAACGGATCCTGGAAACTATCGCCCCATAAGCCTGACCAGCTTGGTCTGCAAAGCTATGGAAAGGATCATCATGGAACTCCTAAATAAAGATATTGGGGACCTACAGACACTGGATCCTACCCAGCTCAGCTTTAAGGGCAGATCCTGCCTCTTAAACCTGGTCGATGTCTTTGAAACAGTCACCAAGGCTATTGACGAAGGGAAGGTGGTCCACACAGCCTACCTGGGCCTCGCAAAAGCCTTCGATACAGTACCCCACTCAGGCATCATAGATAAGCTATCCAGCTTAAATATAAACCCCTATGTCACTACATGGGTTGCAAACTGGCTCAAGGACAGAACCCACATGGTTAGAATTGCTGGAGCCATGTCAGACTCCAAACCAGTTATGAGTGGAGTCACACATGGCTCAGTCCTGGGACCTCTCTTGTTCGGTATATATTTCTCGGAGGTACAGGCCAGCACGGAAGGACTGTGGCTGACCAAGTTCGCAGATGATTGCAAACTGGGCGCCATAATCAACTCTCCAGCTGACACAAAAGTCCTCCAAAAGGGTCTCCTAGAAACAAACAACTGGTGCCAGAGCCATGGCCTCAAGCTAAATGCCAAAAAGTGTATAGTCATCCCCTTTGGCAAAAACAGAGTGCCCACAAATTACCACATAGGTGGTAATCCATTAAGTATGGAAGAAGTAATTAGGGACCTGGGGACCCAAGTTGATAGCAATCTCTCATTTGACAACCACGTTGCCAAAGTGGTTAGAAAAACATTCTATATAGCCCACCTAATCATGAAGGGATTCACATCTAGATCAGGGGAGGGCATCGTGTCTCTTTACTCATCCCTCATCAGGCCCATAATTGAGTACAATGCCCCTTTTGGGATGTACCTTACCAGACACCTGCAGCAACTAGAAAGACCCCAAAAGTACCTCACCAAGAGGATCAAAGGGCTCAAACAAATGCCTGTGCCTGAGGTATAATATTATAAGCCATGTCCAACCCGGAATTAATGGACATGCTGCACCTCAGAAAATCCAAATCCCATCAAGGTACGCGCTCGAGGGACTTGAACCTCAGCACAGAAATAAATAGGACATGCTGGAGGGACAGATTCATAACCCAGAGGCTCCCTTCACTCTGGAATAAAATTCCAGTCCAGGTTAGGCAGAGTCCCTCACTGACTCTCTTCAAGAGGAATCTTGATGAGTGGATGGGAGATCATAGGTTTACCCCGGGTATCACTTCTGTGTCACTGTTAGACAGAGGCACAGTAAACTAAACCTCGAAAAAGGGCATAGTAAAATTCATTTAAATGGGTGGCGAAAGCCAAACACACTCTCTGTCTAGGCTTACAAATGCCCTAGGGCAGATAGCCTAGTATGAACCTAAAACCAAATTAGGCTGTGCCCCCCCACACCCCAACTATACATACTAACTGCAGGATCGCACTACGATGTGGAATTAAAAAACTTACTCCCCTTTTTATTTTTTTTAATAGATTCTTAATGGCATCTTCACAGGATATTTCAAATACTTTTAAAGTATAATTTAAAGGTGGGTTGAATGTAGATGGTTTAATATAACGTGATGCATCTCTAATATGTGCATCTCTTACTATAGAACTCAAATTAAGCTTCCACACATATTCTTTAAGGTGTAATACAGTTCTAAAAACATCAGCTCACCGAGCTGGGACAAAAGTCAGTCTTAATTTCAAAATGTGTGCATGAATGTCTTTAAAACGTAGACAGGTTATATACTTTAGTTTCATACCTGTTTAACATTCTGTTGGAATATCTGACCTTGTCCGTCCTCGTGGTCTCTTAATCTCTCCGTTTTTCCCTTTGTGAACTTGGAAAAAAGAAGAGGAAACCATAGTTTTAGGTCTAGCACTTAAGTTGTAATCCATGTTGTCCCTAATAGGAGGATGAAAAGTCATTTTATCAAAATCCCCATTCTCCTCAGCTTGGCATTCTCTCCAAGTTAGGACTCAACAGAATACATGGAATCATTGCCATAATTATTGACTAAGTTTTTTAATCTTTCTATAGAGGGAAAACCTGCATTAAAAGAAATTGTTGTTGATAAAAAAAATGAGAATTATGAAGGCCGATAAGGGGGGTGGGTTGGTGGGTTGGTCTTAATGGACCAAAAGCAGTATATTGAAAAAATGGAGTTAATGCTCAGTAATGAGGTTGAATATACAAATGTTGATGGTGAAAGTATAAATAGATGTTTTAAATATGTACAATCTTTTTTTGTTAACCTTTTGGAGGCAATATCAATGAAAAAATAACTTTTGTAATATTGAAAATCTTAAAGTTGGGGTTTTCTTTGGCATCCCGAAATTACATAAATGTTCCAAGAACCCCCCCCTTCGGCCAATAGTGTTGGCACCTAATTATATTACAAAAGGAATTTCCTTATTTATTAGATAGTGTTTTAAATCCATTAGTGAGTAGATTGGATGCATTCATTAAAGATTTATGGAATTTTTTTGAACAAATGTCATGAATTTAACAGTAATTCTGATTATAAACCTGAAGTTAATACTGTTTGTACCTTTGATATCTGTTCTCTGTTTACAGCTATTCCTCATGTGGAAAAAATTGAGTTTGTCAGAATGTTTTAACTAAGTTTTCGGGTATTTCCACTCAACAAGCAAATTTTTATTGTAACTTGATTGAGGTATTGTTAGAGAATAATTATTATATTTTTAATGAAAGGTTTTATAAGCAAAGAAGGGGAGTAGCGATGGGTTCCCTGGCAGCCCCTTCTTTTGCTAATGTAGTATTAGGTTGGTGGGAAAATAGCATGTTCAATGATATCAAAGGCAAATCTAATGTGTGTTTTTTATAAGCATTTTGTAGACTATTTGTTTTTTTATTTTAGAAGGTACTAACACTGATTGTCAGAGCCTTTTGAAAGAAATGAATGAAAAGTCGGATGTTTTAAAGTTCACTATGGGGGATGTTGGTCATACAGTCAGATTTCTTGATGTTACACTGCAGTGGAATGATGACAAGAAGCAGCTTGAGAGTAGTGTACACAGAAAAAATACATTTACCAACAGTTATTTGCATAGTAATAGTAATCCTCCAACTTTTATGAAAAAAACTTACCTAGGGGACAGTACATTAGAGCTAGTTGTATGGCAATAGACGGCAATAAATTGGAGGAGGAATTTAGTTTTATTACTAACAGAAACAGAAACAATTAGAAGATGAAGTAAAAGCTAAGAGGTACTCTTTGTTTCCACCGAGTTAGCAACAAAGAGAGATCAGGCATAAGGGCAAAACAGTGAGGATAGAAGGATGACTTATGCCTTGGATATGACAGATAGTAAAAATATAAGTTCTGTCGTAAATAATAATTGAAACATTTTACAAGGTAATAGAGAATTAGCTAACATAATAGGAGAAGTGCCTAAGTTTGTATACAAGAATAATTATAACTTGAAAAATCTATTACAAAAAAAAGAATAGTAAAGAATTAGTATACAACGAAGTTCCCTCAGTAAAGCACTAGGAATATGCAAATGTGGACAATGTAATATTTGTCGTCACATTCATGAAGGACATTGTATTATGTTAGTCAACCCCTCATATACTATCAGTTTGAAGGGGAGATAAAATTGTCAAACAAAGGGGGTGGTTTATATGTATGTGTGCGCTCAGGGTGTCCAGCTTTTTATATCGGGATGACTACTAGGAGATTACTTAAACGAATTAGAGAACATCAGTATTATATTAAAAAGAAAGCCATGAAAAAGTGCCTTGTATAAGCACACTTTAAAATATTCTAATTATAAAAAGTTTATTTTTTCAGTTATTGAACAGGGACAGATGGTTGTAAGAGGGGGAGACCTAAAAAAATTCTCTTGAAAGAAGGGAGGCTTTTTGGCAAATTAAATTGCTGGCTGATAAACCTCCAGGGCTCAATGACACAGTGAATATAAAATGTTCTTTTTAAAAAAAATAGAAGCGTGTATGTTAATAAAGGGTATTAACAGCGATGTTAACGAGTTTTATTGATTTAATTGAATAATTATTTTATGAATTGGATGTAATTAGGAAGTAACTATTCAACTATGGTGGATTCAGGGTGTATTTGCATTCTGATGAAGTCTTTTTGACGAAAGTGGCTAATAAACTGAGTGGACGCTGTTACAGTGTGAAAGTTTCCTTACTGGTTATCATATGAGGTTTTGGTATTTGTGGTGCTGTGGATGGCTTTAAAAATGACTTGGAAAACCTCAAATTAAATTCTCAAAAACAGATTGATACTCTTAAGGAGCTATTACAGGGCGGCCATGGTGGTGCAGTGGTTAGTGTTGCCGCCTCACAGCAAGAGGTTCTCCGGTTCGATCCTCGGCTGGGTTGCCTTCTATGCGGAGTCTGCATATCCTCCCTGCGGTCGCGTGGGTTTCGTCCGGGTGTTCCGGTTTCCTCCCACATCCCAAAGACATGCTGTAGGTGGACTGGACACTCTAAATTGAGTCTAGGTGTGAGTGCATGCATGTGTGTGCCTTCTGTGGAAGGTTGGGTGCCGGGCTGGCAACTCGACACCTTAAAACTCCACTGCCATTCATGAGCAGACAGGTGACCCCTAACCGGGAAAAGCTGAAAGAAGGTGTGTGTGTGTGTGTGTGTGTGTGTGTGTGTGTGTGTGTGTGTGTGTGTGTGTGTGTGTGTGTGTGTGTGTGTGTGTGTGTATGTATATATATATATATATATATATATATATATATATATATATATATATATATGTGTGTGTGTACATGTATATGTGTGTGTGTGTGTGTGTGTGTACATATATATATATATATATATATATATATATATTTTTTTTCTTTCCGATTTTTTTAAAAAAATATTACAATCTCGGCCACCAGTTCGTAAACACCTTTTGTCACAGTACTTCTTTACATAAAGTTTTCCAATATCCTTTCAAAGTCACTCTCTCTACTCTGTTTCAGTATTGTACATGATTTTTTTTTTTTTTTTGGTATGCCCCTGTTAAGTGTTCTTATCACAAAGATTCAGTGGGTTACAGTCTTACTTATTTTACATATTCTACAAGAAAAATTTCCATTGGAAAAAAAAGTCTCAAATAAAATGTCTCTCTTTGTTAGTAAGAATAAATGCTCTTACCTTGTGCTTTTACATCCAGAGGAACTATTAAATTGTCTCACCGTTCATACTTGTCCAATTCTTTGCCTTCTGTACTTTGAGTCCTTACCATGTACTTCTGTTTCATTTTTTTCCTGCTACTCCTGCTTTTCATCTCACGGCTATTCTTCAAGATTGTCTCTGCATTATCCTTTTATATTTTCTCCATAATGTCCCCCAGGAAACATCTCCTTCATTTTCTGTCTGTCTGCATCACATTTTTTAAGTAAATCATTCTGCAACCCTTCCGACTGGAGAGTTGTAGTCATACATCCGTCATTTGCTGACTCCTTTCCATCAAACAGATTTCCTTCAAAGATCTCCTCAGAATCCTGCACACATTCTGCGATCTCAATATTTGCTTTCTCCTCCATTTCTCTCATCACTCCATCTCCCTCCCTGTTTCTCTGGGTCACTTTTATGCTTGGAACGGAAGTAGGAAGTGCTTCTACAAAGTGGATCCCACTCACAATAATGATGAGTAGAGGAAGTTCCCTGATGTCCTAGCCATGTTTCTCCCTAGTAGTATAAATACAAATCACATCTCCCCTAAAATGAGTCTACTAGCCTAGTGGGACTAACCCATTTAGCAAAGGGATAAATAATTTAAAATTTCCTTGCATTACTCTTGTAATTATATGGCCAAATGTACTTCAGATACTTGTGTCACAGGGAGTACTGCATAGAAAAAGCAACCAGCTAGCTTTTAAGTCAGTACAGTATTATGTTAAGATTTGATGAAATTGCTTTTGATAACATTTCCCTGATAAGTGTTCTGGATACCACTGTACACACATCTTTTAATCAGTTATATATTGGATTGTGGCCTAGAACGAGGGTTATTTTTGCCTGTACTTCGTGGAATGTGAATTCTGCCTTTCTTTAGGGGATGACATGTTATACTGAATTTATACTTTACCATATTGCAAGACACTGGTAGTTGCTTGTTACAATCAGAGATGCTAGTCTTGTGTGAAGTATTCACAACAGTAGATGCTCTAATAAATTTAGATGGGTACCTCTGGATTGCTTTCCCAACTATCCCTGTCTGATTATTGTGCACATGTTTATTTTATTTTGAATATGTTGTGAATAGCCAAAATGCTTTTTTCTGCATTCCTAAAATGTGCTAATGTTACTTTACTTACTCTGATATAAATTTTTAGTAACATTCTATTCTTCTATTTCTTAGTTTGTGATTTGTGATATTACACCAGAAATAATCATAGCTCATGATGCTGTTTAAACAGTTGTTCTAAGAAATCAGAATGGTAAGGAAACAGCATGAATAAGTGGTAGAGCCTACAAATTTGGAGGTAGCTGATGAGAGCTCACTGAGCATTTTACAACCATTAGGGATGTCACCAAACCAAACCACTTGTAGTATTCTTGTTGAAGAAATTTGCATATAGAAGTTTTTCTGTACAACATTATTTCATCGAATGCTGTAGGCAAATTAACTGTTAACAGACTGTATGTGTCCTTTGGTATAACTGTGTGATATTCATCATGTTTCACTGTTGCAGTCTTTACAAAATGGGTTATCCGGCTCCCGGTAGCCCACAGTCGGCCAGAATACCAAAGCCTTGGTATATGACGTCAGCTGCCTTCGGCCATAAACTCGACATCAGAACATCTGGTATAAAGGAAGGCAGCCGATGCCATTTCCGCAGTCTTTCTTGCCACGGAGCCCGAAGCAGAAGCAATTCGCACGATTGCCGGTTGGCCGATTTGCCTTCTTTTGTATTCCGACTACTTTTGTTGAAGACATCCTCAGCTAAGTACCCCATTGAGGACCCTCTTTTCTTGCTTTAACGAATGTCAGAGAAAGTTAATAACTGTCTTGCCTGTGGAAAACGGATTCCGCACCGTGGTTTTCATTCTTACTGTATCACTTGCTTAGGCCTTGAGCACGACGTCCCTAATTGTGATCTCTGTGCTTCTTTTAATCCGCGTACCATATGCCATAGAACTAAAATTTTATATAAGCATTTCGGAGTTTGGCCTAGGTTCGTCGGTATGGCGTATTCTGGTTTCCCAACTTCCAATGTTCCTAAGAAGCACAAGGATAAAGATTGTGACAGAAATAGGGTCGGGTTGGCTGACGATGTTCCAGTTAAGTTGGTCGTCGGCCCAGCGGTTCTCAGTGAGGCGCTTCTGCAGCCCCTGCAGTCCGCGAATGTTCAGCAGCAGGCCTCTGCTGAGACCCTTTACGAGTCCTCCATGCCGCTGGCTTCCACTTCATCTTCTGACCCTCCACCAGTCACTACCTTCAATGAGTCTGGAGCCATTAAGCAGGCCCTGGCTTCTGAGGCCTCTTTTTCGGCATTAGACCAATCCCAGACTGATGGCCTCGGTTCAGACTACCACTGTGGCTAGACATCCCGAGTCCCTGCGGCTTTCTAGTGGACCTTCCAGCTGCAAATTTACTCAAAAGCAGGCACCGGCTTCCACTCAAATTCCTCAGTCACAGATGATTAAAATGGCTAGTGATCTTTTGACTCTCTTATCCGGGGCTCCCAACCTCCTCCTTTTAAGAGGGCTAGAGAATTTTCCCCTGACGTTTTGTCCCCCTCAGGTTCTGATGTTTCCAGCAATTCTGCTGATGAAGAAGAAGATTCGCAACTTTATTCTGGTTTTGAGGATTCTGATGCAGAAGAGTCTATCCCTTCTGCCTCTCCTCCAGAAGATTTTTCTTTTGGGGATACTCTGAATACTCTTAGAGCATTTCAAGTGGGAGAGTCAGGACTATCCTCAGTCTAAGAAAAGGATTAGGAAGTTCTTGAATTTACCACAGCATAAGCCTCTGGCTATCCCTCTGGTGTTGGAAGTAATTGATGATGTTTTCTTGGAGAATTCTGTGACTCCTAATTCTGTTCCTCTTGCTCCAAGGAAATCTGACTGGTATTATAGAGTTCCTGATTCTCATCAGTTTCTTTTCAGGAATCCTACTGCTGATCCAGAGACTATTTCTCAGGGCCCTGAAGGTGTTAAGGCTACAGTTGCAAAAAATCCTGTTCCTTCTGATAGGGAATCTAGGACCTTGGACAGGTGGGGAAAAAGGTTTATACCTCTGCCACCCTTGCTGTTAGGTCTGTTAATTGTCTTTTTCATATGCTAATGTTTCAGCAGCATACATTGGAGGCTATTAAGTCTAAAATTGCTAGTGTTCCTTCCCTGGTGGAGAGTAAGGACATGCAAAATTTATTGAATTCTGCCACTCTTGACTAAACATTCTTTATACTGTGGTTTTGACAATTTGGAGGCTTCTTGCAGGACAGCAGCCACTGAATCTGTTATCAGAAGACATGCTTGGCTCAGGGAACAGCCCCTTTCTGAGCCTGTTAAATCTAAGTTACTGGATGTACCTTTGCATAAGGACAATCTCTTTTTGGTAACAAAGCAGAAGAGGTTTTGAAAAAATTGGAGGATAAAGCCAAATCAATGCAAACTGTTAAAGATTTTCTGCAGTCTCCTAGTTTTAGTAGGCATTACCCTTCTAAGAACTGGACTCTTCCTGATCCCAGTAAACAGGGACGTACTAGGTCTAAGGGTTATAGGTCTTCCAGGGGACAGACCTCTACTCCTCAAAAGACTAAGCAATGGCATGCTTTCTCTTCAAAATCTGGTAGTTCTAAGCAACCTTCCCAAAGTAAGCATTCTCTTTGACTCCGCCCTCCCCTTACCTGCCCCTGCTGGCTCAGGGTTGCCTTTGGGGGGAAGGTTGGTCAAGTTTGCAGACATTTTGTCCACCATCACAGACGACAAATTGGTACCCAAGATAGTATACCAGGGCTAGATGTTTTCTTTTCACACTTTCCCTGTTCACCAAGGATACCCAGATATTCCTCCAAATCAAAAGGCAGAAGCAGAAAAGCAAATTTCTTCCTTGCTGAACCTGGGAGCAATAGAGCTAGTTCCTGTACTTCAGATAGGCCGAGGTTTCTACTCAGGACTTTTTTCTGGTTCCCAAAAAAAGGGGGCACCTGGCACCCCATTCTGGACTTGTCTATACTGAACACTTTTCTGGTGATTCCCAAATTCAAAATGCTCACTCTTCAGCAGTTGCTGCCAATGCTGGCCAAGGATTCCTGGCTGGTGACTTTGGATCTCAAAGAAGCTTATCTGCACATACCAATTCAGGAAAGTTGCAGGCAGTACCTTCGTTTCAGAGATGGGAAGTGACACTACCAATTCTCTGCACTGCCCTTTGGCTTATGTACTGCTCCCAGATTTTTTACAAAATGCCTGGCTCTGGTTATTGCTTTTTGCAGGCATAGAAACATTCAAATTTACCCTTACTTTGATTGCCTCATTCAAGCAAACTCTCCAGAACAACTTCTAAAGGATTTGGATTTTGTAAGGAACCTTCTCTCCTCTTTGGACTACACTCTCAACGAAAGGAAGTCAAGAATGGCACCCACAAGGGAGATTGTATTCCTGGGAGCGAGTCTGAATACAACTGTCCAGATGGCATTCCTCCCTCAAGAGAAACTGATGCAACTTTCGACTTACTTCAAGGATTTGGCAAGAATGACACGGCTCTCTGGCAAGAATGACACGGCTCTCTGCAAGGCAATTCCTGCAAGCCCTGGGATTCATGGCTTCACGTATTCTGATGATTCCATATGCCAGACTGCATATGAGGAAAATACAATGGTACCTCAAGAACCTTTGTTGTCAACCCACACAGGATTTAGACTGGATACTTCCTCTGATTCCCTGTCTGCAGACATAGTTTCTTTGGTGGGTGACAGCTTGTTCACATAACAAAGGCCTGCCTTTTCATCCACCTCCTGCAAGCATGACTCTCCCCACAGATGCCTTGGACTATGCATTGGGAGCGCATCTAGGTAGCAGATGCATACAGGGGACTTGGAGCAACCAACAGATTCACCTGCACATAAATCTGAAAGAAATGATAGCAGTCCAGCAGGCCTTGCTGGCTTTCAAACATCTTCATTCTCCTGGATGTCTTCTAGTAAGGACAGACAACATCACAGTCATGTGGTACATCAACAAGCAAGGAGGGACTCACTCTTACCCCCTGTGCAAACAAAGCATGATTCTATGGTCCATAGCAGCCTCCATGGGCCTACATCTGATAGCTCAGTTTCTTCCTGGCAGACTCAGCACCTTGGCAGATCAATTGAGCAGACAGGTTCTGGATCCTCACGAGTGGCAACTGAACAAGACCATCTTCTATCGCATCCTTCAGCGTTGGGGTTCTCTCCAGGTGGATCTCTTCTCATCTCCGAACAACCATCTTCTTCCAGTCTTTTGCTCCAGGGAACATCATGACAAAGCCTGGAGATTGGATGCTCTGCCCTTCCCCTGGACACAGCTTTCAATTTATGCCTTCCCTCCTCTGGCTCTTATTCCCAGAGTGCTGTTGAAGATAAGGGACAAAAAAAACAAGGGCTATTATCATAGGTCCAGACTGGCCCAGACAGCATTGGTATCCACTGCTTCTCAGTCTCGCCCAGTCTCAGCCTTGGCATCATACCCTGATACCAGATCTCTTGGTTCAGGAAGAGGGAAAATTTCTACATTCTCATCTTCAGACTCTGCATTTGGCGGCCTGCCTCATAGTATATTCTATCTCAACAGGTGGTTGAGGTTCTTCGTGATGCCAGGAGGCCTAGCACTAGGAAATCTTGTGCTGATAAATGGAAAATATTTTGTATTTGGATGAAAGCTAGAGGGGAAGACTCCCCTCAGCCATCTCTTCCTCTTATTGTTGATTACCTGGCAGGCTTGCTTAATGGTGGGCATTCCTTTTCTTCAATCAAGATTCATGCCTTAGCAATTTCTGCTTATTGCTCCTTTTGAACAACCCATCTTCTCACATCCTTTGATGAAGCAGTTCCTCAGGGGGTTAGCAATTTAAAGCCTCCCAGAAGGGCACCTACTCCTGCTTGGGATCTTAATTTTGTGCTTGAGAAACATATTCTGACTCCTTTTGAACCAGCTGCCTCAGCAGATTTAAGGTTTCTTTCCTGGAAAACTGTTTTTCTCTTGGCCATTACTTCAGCTAGAAGAATTTCTGAGCTGCATGCCTTGATGGCAGTAGAGCCTTTTATAATCTTCCATGCAGGTAGGGTTTCCCTTTGAACCAATCTTTCTTTATGCCTAAGGTGGTTTCTAGCTTAACTCTTAATCAATCTATCCACCTGCCTACCTTCTTTCCTAAACCTCAGAATAGAGGAGAAAGACTTCTGCACTCCCTTGATGTGCATAGACAGCTTTGATTTTATATGGACAGGACTAAAACCTTTCGGAGGTCTGACCAGTTGTTGGTCAGTTTTGCATCTGGAGCTCAGGGCAAAGCTATTTCTAAACAGACAATTTCTAAATGGATTGCCCATTGTATTCACTTTTGTTACTTGCAGCATGGCAAGGTTCCTCCACACAGTATTGGGACCCATTCTACTAGAGCAACCTCCACCTCAGCAGCTTTTTTGAGAGGTGTACCTACTAAGGACGTCCTGGAAGCAGCTATTTTAAGTTCTGTTCACGCTTTCACAAAGCATTACAATTTACCTTTTGTTTTCTAAATCCAGGGCTGGTTTTGCCACTGCAGTGTTGCAGGGCATCCTTACCAACCCTTAAATAGTGGGTATTTCTCTTCCTCTTTTTTTCTTTGGGCTTTGAGAATCAACCCATTTTGTAAGGACTGCAACAGTGAAACACTATGAACATAGTACAGTTGTGTACACTTACCATAAATGTAGATGTTCGAGTGTATTCACTGTTGCAGTCCTGGATGTTCTTCATGTTTCACAGTTGCAGTCATCACATTTGGGTTATCTGCTTGCAGTAGCCCTCAGTCGGCCTGATTATCAAAGTCTTGGGTCCAGCATCGGTTGCTGTCTCATCTTCCGTGACGTCAGGTAGTCAGGGGTATAAAGTATGCAGCCGACACCATTACATCAGTCTTTCTTGCCGTGTGGTACATGAAGCAGAAGCAGTTCGCAAGTGCCAGTCGGCAGACTCCTGAAATTTTCGTTTTTGAGCTTCAGAACTGAAGTCTTCAACTAAAGCTAAGTACCCCGTTGGGGAAACTTTTTCTTGCTTTAAACCGATGTCAGTAAAAGCCAATAATTGTATTTCTTGTGGAAAGCAAATACCTCATAAAGATTTTCATTCATACTGTATTCCTTGCCTAGGCCCTGACCGCGATGTACCTTGCTGTTAGTTTTGTGTCTTATTTAAACCACAAACTGTTCGTCGTCGGTACTTTTTCGCTTCTAAATATTTTGGTACTCGGTTCAGTTATCCAGATATATCTTCGGAAAGCCACCCGACTACCGACATTAAAAAAAACCGCAAAGATAAAGACAGGCCGCCTAGGTCCAAAGCTGTCAATGATGCTTCTCCTAAGCTAGTCACCAGTTCGCCAGTATTCAGTGAGGTGCTTTTGCAGCCCTTGATACCCGCTACTTCAGATTCTCAGGCCTCTACTGAGACCCATTCGGAGTCCGGTATGCTGCAAGATGCTTCAACTGTGGAATCTGTGGATGTCTCTACCTTGGATGGGTCCAGAGCCGCTGTGCAGGCACCGGCTTCTGAGGGTGTATTCAGGCCTACTTACTTACGACGCCATCTTCTTCTTCTAGGCCTAAAACACGAACCATGCCTAGGAAGCTGACACCCAGACCGTATGGTCAGGCCTGTATGCCTAAAAAAACAAATAAGAATGGCTGAAGACCTTATTACTTTAATCAGGGGAAGCCAACCTTCCCCCTCTGAGACCTAGGACTGAATTTGCTTATGATACTTCTGACCAGGATTCTGAAATTTCTGCCTCCTCTGATGACCAGGATTTACCCTTATCTACCCATGAGGATTCTGATGCTGAGGACTCTATTCCCTCTGCTTCTCTCCCAGAGGATTTTTCTTTTGGTGAAACTTTGCATACTCTTGGGGATAATTTTCACTGGGAAAGCCAGGATTACTCTGATTTTAAAAAGAGGCTTAGATTTCTTACTCCTGCCCCAACACAGGCCTTTAGCTATCCCTCCTGTGCTGGACATTGTTGACTATGCCTTTTCGGAATCTAGCTTGGCCCCTGACTCTACCTCCTGCTCCCAGAAAACCTGGTAAATATTACAGGGTTCCTGATTCTCACAAGTTCATTTTAAAAAAAATCCTACTGCGGATCCTGAGACCATTTCACAGGGACCCAAGGGCATTAAGGCTACTACTGCCAAAAATCCTACCCCCTCTGAGAAAGATTCCAGGGCCCTGGATAGATGGGGTAAGAAGGTATACACCTCTGCAACCTTGGCCAACAGGGCCTTAAATTACCAGTTTCATAAAGTATCAGCAGCATATTATTGTTTTGCTAAAACAGAAAATTATGTTGATTCCTGATTGTGTTGTAAATAAGGATTTACAGGATTTAATGCATTCTGCTGAACAGGTTGGAAAACATACTTTGCAGTGTGGTTTTGATTCACTAGAGGCATCCTGCAGGGCTGCTGTCACCGGGTCTGTACTTAGAAGGCATGCTTGGCTTAAGGAGCAATCTTTGCCAGATCATGTTAAAACTAAATTGCTGGATGCTCCCTTAAATCAGGATCGCCTGTTTGGCGACAGAGCAGAAGTTGTTTTTAAAAAGATGGAGGAAAAAGCTAAATCTATGCAAACTGTTAAAGATTTCTTACAAGTGCAGCCTCCTAGATTTAGTAGGCATTGGCCCACAAAAAATTGTACTCTCTTAAGATTAAAGGCTATTCAGACTGTACCAGAAGAGGAAAAGGGTCAAGGTTTCTACTCAAGACTTTTCCTGGTACCCAGAAAAGACAACTCATGGCGTCCTATTCTGGACCTGTCTATCCTAAACACCTTTTTGGTAATTCCAAAATTCAAGATGCTAACTCCTCACCAGTTGCTTCCCATGATAGGCAAAGATGCTTGGCTGGCAACACTGGATTTAAAGGAAGCTTACCTGCATATCCCAATCAGCGAATCTTGCAGAAAATACCTACGCTTCAAAGCAGGCTGCATGCACTGTCAGTTCTCTGCACTGACCTTTGGCTCATCTACTGTGCCCAGGGTATTCACAAAGTGCCTAGCTCCAGTCATTGCATTTTGCAGGCAAAGAAATATTCAAATATACCCATACCTGGACGATTGTCTAATTCAGACAGAAAGCCAGGACATGCTTCTAAATCATCTGGCCTTTTGTACAAAAGGTGTTAACTTGTCTGGGGTACACCATAAACGAAAAGAAATCACATCTGGTACTCTGTCAACAAATTATATTCCTGGAGCAAGCTTGAACACAACTTCCCAGATGGCTTTCCTTACGCCAGAGAAACAAATTCGTTTGACAACTTACTTCAAACTAGTGGCCAGGAAAACCCTGCTATTTGCAAGACAAATACTGCAAGCCTTGGGGTTCATGGCCTCGTGCATTCTACTAATTCCATATGCAAGACTACATATGAGGAAACTACAGTGGTATCTAAAAAGCCTGGGGTGTCAACATTCTCAGGATCTAGACGCAATGATAGCCATGGCTCTGTGGAACACAACCTTGATCTACCCAGTACATCTATAGGTTCAATTCCTGCCAGGAAAACTAAATACACTGGCAGACTAACTAAGCAGAAATCTTATGGACCCACATGAGTGGAAACTGGAACCAAAGATTTTCAGCATGTTGATTAACAAATGAGGAATCCCAGATATAGACCTGTTTGCCTCCCCCCAGAACTACCAATTGGACAAATTCTGCACAAGGACTCCCCAGAAGCAAGCTTGGAAAGTGGATGCTTTGTCCTTCAGCTGGAAAAATCTATCAGTTTTTGTCTTTCCTCCTCTGCCTCTCCTCTCCAAAGTACTACTAAAGATCAAACAGGACAAACCAAGGATGATACTGATTGCACCAGACTGGCCACGCCAACACTCGTACCCCCTCTTGTGCAGTGTGTCACAACTGGTCCCATGGCACCTACCTCAAGTCGCCTACCCTGCTGTCCCAGCAGGAGAGCCAGATTCTGCACCCCCAGCTTCAAACCCTGAACCTGGCAGCCTGGCTAATTACTTAATCTCTCCATTACCATCCCTCAGTAAACAAGTGTTGGATGTCATTTTGGAGGCGAGGAGGCCTAATACTAGAAAATCTTATGCTGAAAAATGGAAAAGATTCTGTACCTGGAACCACATTTGAGGGATGGCCACAGCCGCATCCAGTTTACCTCAGATTCTTCAATACTTAGCTGAGATGCTTCACAAGGGCCTTTCCTTTTCCTCCATCAAAATTCACGCCTCAGCCATTTCAGCTCATTACAGCACAGAACCACCCCTCTTTTCCCACCCACTGCTCAAGCAGTTCCTCAGAGGGGTCAAAAACTTATGACCACCCAGGAGAGCCCCAATTCCAGCCTGAGACCTTAATTTTGTATTGGGAAAACTCACTCTTCCTCCTTTTGAGCCAGCTGCAACTGCAGAGTTAAAATTCTTTTCTTGGAAAACCGCTTTCCTTTTAGCAATCACTTCAGCAAGAAGGGTATCTGAATTACAGGCCCTTATGGCAGTGGAGCCTTTCATCATCTTTCATGCAGACAGGGTGTCCCTCAGGACCAATCCCTCTTTCATGCCCAAGGTGGTATCCAGTGTGGCTCTTAATCAGTCCATTCATTTGCCAACCTTCTTTTCTAATCCACAGAACAAAGGGGAACGGATACTGCACTCCTTACATGTGCACAGACAACTTAGATTTTACTTGGACAGGACTAAACCTCAAAGGAAATCTGAACAACTGCTGGTGGCATTTGCTTCAGGGGCAGAGGGTAAGGCTATTTCAAAGCAAACCATTTCTAAATGGATAGGCCATTGCATTCATTCCTGCTATAAGCACCATGGAAAACCTATCCCACAGGGGATTATACCCCATGCAACCAGGGCTGCATCTACCTCTACAGCCTTACTCAGAGTTGTCCCTACCAGAGATATCCTAGAAGCTGCTACCTGGAGTTCTGTACATACCTTCACCAAGCATTACCATTTGCCAGTTTTCTCTAAATCCAGAGCTGGCTTTGCCACTGCAGTCTTGCAGGGCCTTATAGCTTGTCCTAATGCTATCTAAATTCCTCCTCACATCCTTAGCTTTAGGAATCTACACAAATGTGATGACTGCAACAGTGAAACACGAAGAGCATAGTACAGTTGTGTGCACTTACCATAAATGTAGATGTTCGAGTGTATTTACTGTTGCAGTCCTGGTTACCCTCTCTCCAGCCCCCTGACTTCTTTTGGCTATACCTCTATTCTCCTTTACTATACTTAAAAGCTTTTTGATGTATTTGCTTTTTTGTTGGAGGTATAACCTTGTGTGTGTGTGTGTGTGTGTGTGTGTGTGTGTGTGTATGTATGTACGTGTGTATATTTACATATGTATGTGTGTGGATATATATATAGATATATAGATATATATATATATATATATATATATATATATATATATATATATATATGTATATATATGTATATTTAAAATTTAATTGCTTCCCATTAAGGGGGACACCTGACATCTGGGGCAAGAAAAACTGATATAATGGCGTTGGCTGTATGCTTTATACCCCTGACTACCTGACGTCACGGAAGATGAGACAGCAACTGACCCAAGACTTTGATAATCAGGCCGACTGAGGGCTACTGCAAGCAGATAACCCAAATGTGATGACTGCAACGGTGAATACACTCGAACATCTACATTTATGGTAAGTGTACACAACTGTACTCACCCCCCCCCATCCCCGTTTTTTTCCTAAGGCGCAGACTATCTGTTTATTTTGTGAATTATATATTTCCAGAGATTTTCTTTTCCTGGTCTATCCTTCTTGGGGGCTCCTGACAGTTATGGCAAGATAAACTGAGGAAATGGCATCTGCTGCCTTCCTTTATACCTGAAGTCCTGGCATTGGGTTTACGGCCGAAGGCAGCCAACGTCATATACCAAGGCTTTGGTATTCTGGCCAACTGTGGGCTACCGGGAGCCGGATAACCCATTTTGTAAGGACTGCAACAGTGAATACACTCGAACATCTACATTTATGGTAAGTGTACACAACTATACTTTGTGGGGAATTGTGTCATTAAGTTCTTCACCGTACTAGGAAGGGGTCCATTGGCATTCCTTGAGACTGAATTGAATGTTCTTTTTTTGAAATAGCTGTATTTATCTGTTAAATGTGCAACATGAGTTCACATACATTAATAAAATGAGAGAAATTCCGAGTGACATTTTCAATTATCATGTTCATTCCTTATGCATTAATTTCCTGCCAATGTACCCCACTCTTTTTGAGCACCATTTTATATGAATTCTTCCCACATCTGTCATGTATTTTTATAGAATTCCTTTTTTCACTTTGTGTTTCCACTTCCATTTTTTTTTTTATTTTCTTTAGTGTATTCAGAACTTCTTTTACAGTTGGTTTGAACTTGAATTTCTGTTTTTGTGGGTTGCTTTTTTCTTGTCTTTACCATCTAACTTAAGGCTTTGCTGTATCTTGACATTTCTGATTCCAAACTCTAACGCAAGAAGGTATCTCTCTTGTTTCCACAGTTTGTCCCCATAGCATTTATATCAAACCGTTCTGTAGAAATTCAGTCAAATGCAGACCTTCCCAAAACACGTCACCAGTTTTTTGTCTCTGCCCCTAAACATCTACTTTCTGCTTGAGAAAGTAATCGAGAATCTACTTGGGTAAAAAAAAAATACTTGTCCAAATATCTTGCAAGTATCCTAAATCTCCTGGATTTTATTGCATACTTAGGAGCCCTACCAATTGTTCTTGCAATTTGTCACTCTGTCCTCTCTCTTCCCAGTCATTCATGTTTCCCCTTGCAGTTGACCATCAGGTGCACCCAGGCCATCCATTCATTCACCAGGTCTTCTGGAGCTGCATTAGCCTTCATCAGACTCAACCCGACTCCCATCTGGAGCCAGTGAGGAAGTTGGGGACACTGGAGCAGTATCCAGCTGCTGCCAAGAAGTGTTGTCTAACTCCACTTTCTGGTGTCAGCCTTGCCAGCTCCCTTGGTAGCTGCATGCATGCTTCCAATAAGGTACAGCCTAGTGACTAAGTGCTTCACTCTTTTATGCAGCTCAGAGCTCACCAGGCATATACTCTGCCTATTGCTGTAAGCCAAGGCTGAAACTGCTCTATCCTGGGATGAGTGAATCTACATCTACTGCTCATCCCATACTCCTCCTGAAGACTTCCTGGCATCTGTGTCACTATCCCAACACTTATTGTTTGGGGTGAATAAGGTCTTTATACCTATGCAATATGAGGTTGCTCTTTCCCAGTCTTTTGTAAACTCCTCATATTTCATGCTTTCTGTTTATGGTTCTACTAACAAATATACTAGGGTTGGCCTTTCCCTTATTGCTCCCCTCCCCGTTTCTCATTGCTTAGACTCTACCAGTTTTGTTGTTGATCCCTAATATAGAAGGCAGTCCCTGACCTAGCTTAATCCCACTCTGTTACTTATCTTTCAAATGTATTTAGTCCCACTGTCTTGGTTCATTAGATAATTTCCTCCAGTTTCTTCCAGACACTGCCTTCCTATTTTATGTGTTCTTATTTGTAGGTTTCCCAAGTCCTGTACTGGCTTACTTTTAATAACTTATGTCCCAGTTTATGCATCTTTGTGTGATTATTACTGTTGCCATTAAGAGCTTGTGTACAAAATACTAGCCTCTTAATCTCTCATACTTCTGCCCTGTTGCATCATCATCTTAATCTTTTTCCAATTTGATTTGTAGCCCTTTGCTTGTGTTAGATATTTAAAACTTGCTTGCACAGCTTTAAAATATCCCTTCAAATTAGGTAGCCCTAAACCACTTTGCTCTGTAGGGAGAATCATCTTACTTCACTTAACTCTTGTCATCTTTCCCTGACAAGTTCCTTTAACTGTTTGCTAATTGTCATCTGCAGCTTTTCTTCCAACTGATAAAAATACGTTTTGTGTGTGTGTGTGTGTGTGTGTGTGTGTGTGTGTGTGTGTGTGTGTGTGTGTGTGTGTGTGTGTGTGTGTGTGTGTGTGTGTGTGTTTATATGTATTCATACACATGCATATCATATATATGAGCAAAACAATTAAAAACTCTTTTACTACCCATAGCTTACTGCTCATTTCCATGATCATAAGCTTGCAGTCTCTTAGATCTTGATTGTCTGCTGCTTGATTTTTCTGCCACAGCACAATCTTTTTTTAGCCATATAGTCTAAATAATTAATTTTGACATGACCCAGTAGGCATGAGTACAATTAAATGAAACCTGAGTGGGCATGAAATTCGTAAGAGGTAGCCTTAGTTTTATCGTAATTATTTTATACCATGCAGATACCTGAAATTGTCTCAAAATATCCCATAACACCAAAATGTCCTATGGTGGTGGTGCTGCAGTAGCGTTGTCTGGTTCGATTCTCAGCTAGAGCGTCTTCTGCGTGGAGACCTGCGTGAATGGGGCTTACCTTCGTTGAAGGTTGTGCGTCAGGGCTGGTAACTCGGCATGTAAAAATCAACTACCAATCATTAGCGGACCGGAGTTGCGCTGTGGCGACCCCTAACTGGGAAAAGCCAAAAGACACAACAACAACCAAAATGTCCTGTCAAATACAGAATAGTATCATGTGCGAACAAAGTTAGCTTTTCTTGATTACCACACTAGTTGTAGAGTTGCGAGTTCTTGTTTTCCTTGAGAAAGGGTCTAAATACAGAGTAAATAATTGAGGGAAAGGGGGTCATACCTATGAGTTCTCTTCAAACTCACTTTAGGAAAGAACCATCTTTAATTCTTACCTCTGATCATTCAGGTCTATATTACATGATCAAATAATTAGGTGATCAAACACAAACATCCACCATATAATATCTAAAGCAAAAAAACAGCGTACGGCCAGTTTAATGTATGGAAAGATTTCCCTTGGCTGTTCGCTGGATTTTGCCGTTTTCTCCACTGTGGAGCAATCTCTGAGTTGGTATATTTATTTATGGGGGGGGGGGGATTTGGCTGTAAAGTTAATTTTAGTTTTGTGGCCAACGGTAACGTTTCCCGTTGGCATTCGCTATTTTTCAGTTTAATATTACGTGGTCGTTGTTTAGGTGTTTGATCACCTAATCATTCGATCACGTAATATAGACCTGATCATTCATGTGGCTTAGTAATTTTCTTATTTTTATTAGGATCACAATTGCTGCCATTTCCCTACTCGTAAAGTCCCAGCAGACCCTATCCAGTGCTACTTCCGCATCCAGGTTTGCCAAAAATAATGATATTTTTATGCTCAAATTCCATCTGGATCATCCTTGTTCTGTTTTCCCTTCACAAAGTCACTTTGATCCACATCAGTCACTTTTTTTTTTTTTTTTTTTTTTTAAAGTTAGTAGGGTGGGTTGAGATTAAGAGAAACCCCTGAAATTATATGTGGGAGTTCTGGTGAAAAGTCTGAGTGAGTGAAAGGGGGTGATGTCTCAGGAGAAAAGGATTTGTGAATTGCTGATCCTAGTATGAGGTTAGCATTCAAATGCACAGGGAGCCATTTAGCTTTGTCAAGAGTTGAGCAGTAGTGTTCATTAATGGGGAAGTTAGTAATGGCTCAACAGATTTTATTGGGGATCGTTTGTAAGGTGGTGACATTTTTCTTTGAGACTGCAGCTATAATGGGTAGTCCATATTAGAGCTGAGGAAAGAGTGTCTGGCTTTGACAGAAGAGGTGATAGCTTGTTCACACAAAACAGTAATGTGTTGATATTTTTGCATGTGTTTTGAATGTGTAGTTGTAGGTTAAGAGCTTGGTCTAGCCAAATGCCAAGGTATTTTTAGGATGTGGCAGTCTCTATGGTGGTATTAACTTAATTAATATTAAGGAAGCTGGGTGCTTTGGCTATTTTTAGTTTTTTCCAGATAACATTGCTTTTGTTTTTGAGAGATGGAGTATAAGTTTCTGACCTATTGGCCACTGGTTGAAGGATTGAAGGTCATCTTGGAGCAGAGTTTGTATAATAGAGTGAGATTTGTTTGACCTGTATTTGACCAGGTGAGCTGTATAAAAAAATTAGAGGTATCTGAGGATGATCAGTTGAGAGTTTGTTGATAAATATGAAAGATAGCGGGACTAAAGTACAACCATGGTGGACTCTTTTCAGAAGAGTAGCTGTTTCAGAGATGTTGGTACCTACGTTCACCTTGAAGTTTCTTTTGGTGAAGAAGTCTACAAACCAAGGTTTCGTATTGTCAGTAATGCCTAGTTCAGTTTATTTGTCAAATAATAAGTTATGGTCATCTTGCCTTTGTCCATATTGGATAGGACATCTTCTGTGAGGGAGTAGAGAGCTGTTATGGTGCTGCATCTAGACCAGAATCCAAATTGCTTCCTGGATAGGAGATGGTGTTGATGTAAACATGCAGTAATTTGGTTGTAGATAATTTTTCTGATATTTTACCTGACTTGGGAAGTATTGAGAGAGGGTAGTATCGAGAGGCAGTAGCTGGCTTGGGTAGTTTTGGAATACAAGTTATGTAAAGGGGAGGGAGTGGCTGTTGGGATAAGTTTGTGTTGTTGACATGTGACAGGTTGCTAAACTCATTGAAGAAATTGGTGCATGAGAGTCTGTATCCAATGGTTTTAGAGGGGCTCAGGGCAGTTGAGTTGTGTTTTTTGACCAGTCAGCAGGTTGATTTCTCTCCATAATCTTTTAGGTTTGGTTAGAAGTGAGATTTGTTTTAGGTAGTGGTTGTTTTTGTGTCTGCAGATTAATTGATTGGCTAGGTTGCATAGTGAGGTAATATTTGGCTTGAGAATCTGTGGTGGGGTTTTATTTCCAATTGTGCCATGCTTCATCGCATAATTTGAGGAGGTGTTTAAGTTCTTTAAATACCCAATCGTGTATGAGATTGAAGTCTATTTTGAACTAAGGTATAGAATTTGTTTTGAAAGTGCAGTAGGGTATTGGTAAGGTTGTTAGCTGCTTCACTGTGGTCTTTTAAGGGAAATAAGTGAGACCAATAAAGGGTGGCAAGGTGGTTTTTAAGATTAGTGATATTCTGAATGGTTTTGAGTCTGAAGATGATAAGTTTAGGTTTATATTTTAACAGTAGATTATGTACTGAGAAGGTTGTAGGGCAGTGATCATTAAAGAATTGGAGTGTGTATATGGTAACCAATATTCCTACAATAATATCTAACCTTATTACACAATCTCTAGTAAGGTGTGCCTTTTAGATTGAAGGCTTGGTCTAGTGGCTTTAGAGTTCATTGGGTAAGACTTAAGCTGGCCAGGAGTTCTGACATATCAAAGGCTTTTTGGTCCTAACTAGGGTTGACGTCTCCAAGAATGATTAGTTGGAGTTTTGGGGAGCTTTGGTATATATTTGTTGGATGAGGGTAGTGAAGCTGTTGGAGGTAGGAATGCATTGGCTATAAAAGGGTTTTTGGTTGGTTGGCTGGTTGAAATTTTAAAAGGATCCATTTAAGATCTGATTCGGAGTAGCTGTTAGCTTGTGCAACAGTTGTGAGGCTAATGATTTATTTGAAGAAAGTTAATGCTCCTCCCTCAGATTTTTTGCCTGGTCTGTATTTTTGTAGTTGTGAATAGTTTGGTAGGAGCTGGTGAAGACTAGGGGTGTCAGGTTTTAGTCATGTTTCTGTAATAGCTATAATGTCACGATAATATTGTATGGTAAAGCCACTGATTTTTGTCAGTTTTGTTCTTGATGTTGTGGGTGTTTAAGAGGGAGCAGGTGATGTGATGAATGATGATGTTTGTTTTCTGCTGAGACATTACTCTTAAGTGGTCCTTGATTGGCTATAATGCAACTTTAAGCCCAAAGTATAAAGACAACTGGACTGGATTTGTGTAGAGCTTTTGGAATGTGTACGTTTTTGTATAATTGGGGTTTTCTACCAAAATAAGAGATGGTGAGGTATTGGGACCCTGATATGTTTGATGAATGTAAGTTGGATACTGGCATGTGTGTGATGTGAATGCTTAATGGAGTATGGGTAGGTAGTATGTGTGTCATTATTAACGTAGTCTGATATATGGAAGCATTGACAATCCGGTAATTGCTGTGGATTTTTGTTTGAACGTTGAAGGGAAATAGTTGATATCAGCAGGAGAATGTAAATGTATGTCCTAGTGAATTGTGTAATAGTAACTATGTAGTAGAGGCTTTAAGATTTAAGGGGTGTTTACTGGGTGGATAAAAATTGGTGGGGATCTTCCAGTAATAAGAATGCATGTCTGAACAAATGGCGTGAAAGGGGAGCAAAGATAAACAAGGTAACTGGAGAAGGATGGCACTAACTTATGATTGGGTATGAGGAGAGTGGATAAGTAATGTATGGAGGGAATGTTTAAGAGAAGAGCAAAGGTCAAGAAGGGAATGGGTGAAATACATGCATACAAATATTTCAAGCACAGGCATTATGCTCTTCTATCATGCCAGTATACCAAAACAGTTGCTCCCATACTAAGTGTCTAGGCTAATTTTAAAAATATCTAAACTACTGCTTGCTTTAATGTAATTTGATGGTCTGTTCCATATATCACCTGCTTTGTGAGAACCACTTCTCATTCCTATAGAGTCTTCTGCATAGATGATTCTCTACTAATTTTTGATAACCCCAAACATTCCCATAGGTAGTTGTCTATAAATGCCCTATATATCTGAATAAGATATCCTCTTAAATACCTGTATGAGGCACTGTACAAGTTCAGTTATTTTGGTCTTTATAATTTTAATTTTCACATCCATGGATGCCCTTGTTATATTTCCTCTGTACTCATTCCATTGTACTAATGCTTATTTTCTTATGTTTCCATAAAAATATTTCATACTCATGTTTGGGTCTAATGTAATTAGCAAGCAATGACTTTTCATTTCTGATTTCCTAGATTTTATAAATATTTTTTATACAACCTGTAGTCCTATAACTATTATTAACCACTTCGTTGATAATGATTAGAAAGCTCAAAGCTGGATCTACCCATATACGTAGGCCCTTAAAAAACGAATCTACAGTTTCAGTCCCTGTGTGCTGAATTAAATATTCACCTTTCAATTTATGTCTTCCAAATCTCATATACT
This sequence comes from Protopterus annectens, assembly GCF_019279795.1. Lineage (NCBI taxonomy): Eukaryota > Metazoa > Chordata > Ceratodontiformes > Protopteridae > Protopterus > Protopterus annectens. The sequence goes on along the minus strand of NC_056744.1, from coordinate 642,386,196 downwards.
TAGTTTTTGATGTATTTATCAGCATATTATTCTCTTGTGCCCAAATGGTCACTTTAGTCAAGTTCTTTTGCAGACATGCTCAGTCTATAATACATATATTCAGTTTACCCAGTTTCAAGTCATCTGTATACAGACTAGAACACCTCAGATGAAAAATGATCTGAACGATGCAATCTAAACAAGTATGAGCTTAGGACAGAGCCCTATGGACACCCTGACTGTAACCAAGAATTTCACCTGTCCAATTTCTGTTTCATACTTACCATGTCCTGTTTGTAAGCCACACAGCTATCCATCTCATCAAGAGTACATCAATGCCTATTTGTTCTAATTTATTGATCAGTATTTTGTGTATGGCCCTGTCACATACTGAAGTTAAATCTATATAAATTACATCACAGCACAATTTTTCATTCATAGCTATTATTGTATTGTTATAGATTAGAGCTGTCCAACCTTTAGGTAATCCGAGGGCCGCATTAAAAAAAAAAAAGATTTATCCAAGGGCCGCATCCATAATAAGAAAGAAAAGTCATGGTGCTTATAAAAGTTTTTTTTTATTGAAACAATAAACAAGATGCAGTAATTTTTAAAGAACAAATGTCTTTCCATTAAGGGCCACTTTTCAAGCTGTAGTAAAATATTAAACCTGCTAGCATAACTTAGTTGTTAGCAGAGTTAGTGTTTCCTTCTGCATGCTCACTCTTCTTGGCAGCCTCTGGCTCAGTGCTTAAGAAATTGTTCACAGGTCTGAACCACTGGAACTTCGATTCAAATGCACAAAAATGAGTCCTTTTTAGAAAATGAATGTCTGTCCTGGAATGCATATAACACCTCTGTTTAAAGTTATGACCAAATCCTGTCTTTGTGGCCAGCATACCTCTCAACCTCTTCACTATAGTGAGAGGTCTGCTGGAGTTCGGGTTCGCTTACTAAAGCAGCTAAATCAGTGTCAATGATTGTTGCCAATCTCAGTAAATTTGCAAGAGAATTATCTGTCAATGAACATCTGTACTTTGATTTAATGAATTTCATCATGAAAAAGTGCTTTTGCAAAGATATGTGCTCCCGTACGTCGAGCACATCTTGATTCCAAACTTCCTCAATTTCGGGTACTTCTCTATTGGTAGTAATTTAAAAAAATCTTCTCCTTTTTCACTTCTTTTAGTATAAAAAGGGTCTGATTGCAAATAGCACCATTCCAGCTAAAGGTCAGATCTTGCATTTTCAATGGTGACGGTCAAGGGTTGAGTAAAAATTGAAATATCTTCTTCAATTTCCTTAAAAATCACCAAATCGATTCTCTAAATCTTCAATGATCATGTCAGTGTACTTCAATGAGCTGATATTTCCTCAAAATTCTTAATTTCTTCAAAATATTCTTTGCAATTCAGAAGAAAAGTAAACATATTACCCAATGTTGATTTAAAAAGCTTCAGTTTACTTTTAAAGCCATTCAAATGTTCATAAGTTGGCAATATTCTGATGTTTGCCCTGGAGTTTTAAGTTCAGCTTGTTCAAATGGTTGATCATATCTGTTATAAATGCAAGATCTGATTAAAAATATGGGATATTGTGTTAGATTTTCAAGTCCTGTTGCGTCAGACTTCACATAATTTTTAAAAAATACCAGTATTTCTTTCCGTATGACAAAACGTTCCAGATATTTTTCAGCACTCAACCAGTGACTATCAGAATGAAGGAGCAAATCACCGTCTGCATCCATTTCACTCAAGAAATCTCAAAACTTACGAAGATTCAGAGATCTAATACCTCCTCGTATAATATTATTTTGACAGCTACTTTCATTGCATTAACTTGACATAGAAATTTTCCACAGAGTACTTCTTGGTGAATTATGCAATGAATTGTAGGGCAGTTAATGTTATTTTATTTCAGTAGTCCACAAAAGTTGCTTCCAGTCCCTGTCATAGCTTCGGCCCCATCTGTTATGATGCAGGAACATTTATCAAATCCTCTTTAGTTCATAACAGACTTTTGAACTTTGAAAATATCAGTACCTTCAGTAGTCCCATGTAAAGATACAAGACTGAGGAGTTCTTCATTAATAATAAAGTCCTCTTGAATAGTTAGAACAAAAATTAAAAGTTGACTTATGTCTGCTTGATCAGTGCTTTCATCCAGATACAATGAAAAGTACTCACTTTTTGCTATTAAATCACACAGCTTTTTAAAATGTATTGATCCATATGTTGTACTCATCTTGCGATGGACTGTTGAGATAATGCCACTGTTTCCAACTTCTCAGCTAATTTTGGCTCATTAAATTGTTTTGCCATTTCAATTGCACATTTCTTCACTATCACACCATCACTAAAATGCTTCTTTGCTTTCGCTAACTCCAGTGCTATTTTGTACGAAGCGGCACGGCTAGAACTTTGTTCAGTGCTAAGCTTTGCAAAAAAGCTGGTTTGATTCATCAATTTCTTCTTATATTCTGCAATAATAATGCTGCTTGATTTTACGCTCTACATGTCAACGGTTTTACTGTGTAATGTACTGTGGTGTCGTTTCACATTATTCTCTTTTTAGGCACTGACAAACAAGACATTGGATTTTATTCCTGTTTGTAATGAAGTAGTCTGATTCCTTTCGGTTTTGATCCACTCTCTTTTTCATCTTCAATTTTTCTTTTCCTGTTAGGCATTTTTGTGTCAAGATAAGTAATGATAACACACAACCTCAATATGCTGAACCTGGAGCAGCTGAACAAACCAACAACACTAATTGCGCGCTCAGAAACGTGACCATGAGATTCATCCTGGACCATGCACATTGGAACAAAACCGCATACAAAATTTAGCACAAACTTTTCATGCACTGCACATCTCTCTTCAGTTTAACTCTAATACAGTTGCTGTTGTTTTTCTTTTGTCTTTTCCCGGTTAGGGGTCGCCACAGCAGAACTCCGGTCCGCTAATGATTGGCAGTAGATTTCTATGGTGCCGAGGGGCCAGCTCGACACCCAACCTTCAACGAAGGCATGCCCATTCACGCATGTCTTTCGAACGCTACTTGACCGCTCTAATACGCGAGTATGCAAAATAATGCCGTCTTAAATTCAACATTTTTCAGATATTAAAGCTGACAATAACAAGTAATAACCAGCTCAATTGGCTCGAGTTGCCTCAACTACTCCTACTCAATCAACTCTCAGTAGCACACAAACTCTACCACCTTCCTGAAAAATCCCCTGCACTCCAATATCTAATTAACCCCACATTCCCACTAGACCCTTAAGATCTAGTTGCCAGAACCTCATAAACGTCATCAAATACAAAAATGATGCTGGCAAATCTCTCTTTGCTTGCACTATTGCCATAATCTGGAACTCACTACTTAACCAAATAACCTCTACTACCTCCACTATTCAATTAAAAAAAACTCCTGAAAACCCACTTTTCAAACAATTGGCTTTGCTCATGCTACTCTTTTGCATATAGTATTTAATTTATTTATTTGTGTTTTTCACTGAATATTAACTCCGCTAAAGTTGTGGCTGCCTCTCTACAGTTAGTTCTCCACCCACTCTCCCTGTTCTTGTTTTGGTGTTAATGTTGGTGGTTTTGAAATTGCCCGCCTCTCTTGTAGATTTGTATTTGGATACTCCTTCTGGCCCCTTCTCATTTGCTCAGTCAACTGAGTGCAGTGAGATCATATTCTGATTTAAGGCACTCCTACTGTGTACAAAGTGATCATTTGGGAAGGACAACCCGTGTAGCCTCTTAATCCTGCTCTGTTCCTTCCCTCAAAAAAAAATGTATATACATATATATATATATATATATATATATATACATATACATATATATATATATATATATATATATATATATATACACATATACATATATATATATATATATATATATATATATATATATATCTTATTCATCTGCTCTTACTGTAACTGTATTAGTTGCTCTTTTGCGTGCTGTTATCTGTTCAGTCTCTTACTCTGCACTTATTACTGCTTGTTAGTAGCCTTCTAATTTACTGCCTTCTGCACTTGTTTTTTTAGTCATTTGTTACTTTAATTGCATTTATTTGAACTGTATTTGCCATAGTGTTGCTACACGCTCGGGTGTGCTGGCTTGCACTAAAATTTGAATTGTATTTACTGCTGTTTTAGCTGCTTTTCTGTAACAAAAAAAAATTCTAAGCTTGTTTCCTGCCTTTCCTGTAACTAGTCAAGTCCAGATACAGACTTGCTTTATCCAGGACTGTTGGTAAGCTTATGAGCCCCCCCATGCCCTTCTATGTTGGAGGGAAGCCTTCTAGCATATCAGTGGGAGTGGTAAGCACTAGGTAGCCTATCTACCACGGGAAGAGTGGGTTTTGGCTCTGAAATTGTAGTTCATTGGCCGTTTGGGCAGTTTTTCCATCTCTTTCTACTTTCTGGTTAAAAGTCTGTTTTGCGTTTGGTCCCCACCTTTCCTATAACTAGTGTAATCCAAGTACAGATTTGCTGTATCCAGGACTGTTCATAGGTTCATACTAGGCTATCTGCCCTAGGGCATTTATAAGCCTAGCCAGAGTGTGTCTGGCTTTCGCCACCCATTTTAAATTAATTTTGCTATGCCTTTTTTTGAGGTTAGTATACTGTGCCTCTGTCTAGCAGTGACACAGAAGTGATAGCCGGGGTAAACCTACGATCTCCTATCCACTCATCAAGATTCCTCTTGAAGAGCGTCAATGCGGGACTCTGCCTAACCTGGAGTGGGATTTTATTCCAGAGTGAAGGGAGCCTCTGGGTTATGAATCTGTCCCTCCAGCATGTCCTATTTATTTCAGTGCTGAGGTTCAAGTCTCTCGAGCGCGTAGCTCGATGGGATTTGGATTTTCTGAGGTGCACCATGTCCATTAATTCCAGGTTGGACATGGCTTTATACGTCAGGCACAGATCGCCTCTGAACAGGCGGTATGCCACTGAGTAGAGCTGGAGTTTCTTTAACCGGGCAGCATATGGCATCTGTTTGAGCCCTTTGATCCTCTTGGTGAGGTACTTTTGGGGTCTTTCCAGTTGCTGCAGGTGTCTGGTAAGGTACATCCCAAAAGGGGCATTGTACTCAATTATGGACCTGATGAGGGATGAGTAAAGAGGCACGATGACCTCCCCTGATCTAGATGTGAATCCCTTCATGATTAGGTGGGCTATATAAAATGTTTTTCTAACCACTTTGGCCACGTGGTTGTCAAATGAGAGATTGCTATCAACTTGGGTCCCCAGGTCCCTAATGACTTCTGTACTTAATGGATTACCACCTATGTGGTAATTTGTGGGCACTTTGTTTTTGCCAAAGGGGATGACTATACACTTTTTGGCGTTTAGCTTGAGGCCATGGCTCTGGCACCTGTTGTCTGTTTCTATGAGGCCCTTTTGGAGGATGCTTGTGTCGGCTGGAGAGTTGATTATGGCGCCCAGTTTGCAGTCATCTGCGAACTTGGTCAGCCACAGTCCTTCCGTGTTGGCCTGTACCACAGAGAAATATATACCGAACGAGAGGTCCCAGGACTGAGCCTTGTGGGATGCCACTTGTAACTGGTTTGGAGTCTGACATGGCTCCAGCAATTCTAACCATGTGGGTTCTGTCCTTGAGCCAGTTTGCAACCCATCTAGTCACATAGGGGTTAATATTTAAGCTGGTGAGCTTATCTATAATGTCCAAGTGGGGTATTGTATCGAAGGCTTTTGCGAGGTCCAGGTAGGCTGTGGACCACCTTCCCCTCGTCAATGGCCTTGGTGACTGTTTCAAAGAAATCGACCAGGTTTAAGAGGCAGGATCTGCCCTTAAAGCCAAACTGGGTAGGATCCAGTGTCTGTAGGTCCCCAATGTCTTTATTTATGAGGTCCATGATGATCCTTTCCATAGCTTTGCAGACCAAGCTAGTCAGGCTTATGGGGCGATAGTTTCCAGGATCCGTTGAGGCACCACCTTTGTGGAGAGGGACCACTGTTGCTGTACGCCAGTCTTTGGGTACATATCCTGTAGTAAGGCTAAGATTGAACAGTAGTTTTATGTTTGGGTTTAGCTCTTCTTGGAGTTCATGTAGGACGAGCCGGGACACCATCTGGTCCCATTGATGCTGTGTTTTTGCTTTGGAGAGGCGGCTCTTACCTGAGCATCTGAGATGTCAGGGGGGGCAGCACTCTGTTGAGATAGATATTTGCCCTTTTGGTGGGGAGGGGGGGGGGGGAGTTTGCACTGAACCTGTCAGCTAGGATGTTGGCAATGTCTGTGGGCTCGGTGTATTTTTTGTCATTTTGGACTAATTCTGAGCATATCTGGGAATTCCCACCCAGGTTCCTAACATAACTAAAGAAAGCCTTGTGATTATCCTTAGTGTCCTGTACAATTTTTCTCTCAAAGTTGGCCTTAGACGATTTTATGAGTGCCCGTAGTTTTTTGCTAATACTGATCAGAGATGCCTTCCCTTTTTGGGATTTTGCTCTATCATGTAGTAGCTTCCTCCTTCTATTGTATAGTTTGTTTATGGCTGGGGTCCACCAGACAGGACGTCTGCCTTTGGAGGATTGGGTCTTGGTTTTATTTGGGATTGCATGATCCATGCATTCCTGAAGGTGTTCATAGAATGTGTTTATAAAGGATTCTGCGGTCTGGGCCATATTTTCCACAGGCCCAGGGGCTTTGAAGGATTTCGCCTCGGTTTTGAGGCGTGTGAAATTTGCTTTAGAGAAGTTTTTCACTGTAGTTTTCTGGCAGGGAGTGGGGTCGGGATGTGAATATCCAGTGAGATTAGTTTATGGTCTGATCTTACCAGTGAGGGATACACTTCTGGTCTGGAGCATAGTGTCCCCATGTTGGTGATGATCAGGTCCAGTATGTTTTCCCCTCTTGTGGGAGTGGTAACAAGTTGTTCCATAGCATTTGAGTTTATAAATTCTAGGAACCTTTTGGCTAGGGTGTTGGAGCTAGAGTAATGCTCCCAGTCTATGTTTGGGTAGTTGAAGTCGCCCAATATAATGGTGTTTGGAGAGACCTTCATATTTTCCAGTATTCTCAGGAAGGCCAAGTGGGGTTCCTGTGTTTGGGAGGGTGGTCTGTAGCAGGCTATAAACTGGAAGGCAGTTTTACCCACAGTTAGTTGCACATGGATAGTCTCTGATGCTTCATGCTGTGCCACCAACCTGGAGGTGTGGGTATCTTTGACGAATATTGATACTCCCCCTCCTTTCGTGGTTCGGTCCAAGTTTTGGGGCCGAAAAGCATGGTATGAGATATAACCTGGTAGTGCTGGGGTGCTCTCGGTAGCCTTGAACCAGGTTTCTGTTACTGCACAGATATCGATGTTCTCCATGCTAAGGAGAGTTTCGAGTGTGTGCATCTTGAGGTTTAGACTTCTGGCGTTGAGTAGCATTACTCTTAGCTTCTTATCCCTTGTCATACCTATGGAGGTGGGTTTGTCTTTTCAGCCTTGCCTAAAAAAGGCACTATGGGGGTAGCAAGAGCCTTTGCCAATATCCGAAAGCCCAGGGGTGACAGGTGCAAGCAGTCCCTAGCGAAGCATCGTGGCTTGTCGAGCATGTCATCCCAGCCTGACAGGCATTGGATCCCCTTTGAATGACACCAACACTTAAGCCAATTGTTGAAATTGATCATCTTGTCTTCATATTGTGGCATCATTCTTGGTGAGGGTAAGATGCTACTCAAGGTCAGGCTCATACCGGCCTGGGCTACATGCTCAGAGAGCTCCTCTATGTCTCTTTTCATGTAGTCCAGGGAGGTACGTCTCAGGTCATTCACACCAGCATGGACAATGACTGAGTCATATTTGTACTTGCCTTGGAGTGACCTGAGTGCTTGTGTTATGTGGCGGATCCTAGCGCCCGACAGGCAGCTCACCGTGACCTTCTCCTTGTTCAGCCTGGTGAGCGGGGCGTCAGTGTGCCTGACGATAGAGTCACCTATTACAAGTGTATCAGGTGTGTTGTTTAGCCTTAAGAGCTGTGACTGTTCGGCACACTAGGTTTGTGAGCTATGTGTTGCACATGTTTTGTTTTGGGGTAGCGGTTGCTTGGGTGTCTGCTTTGGAGGTCTCTGCTGCTTAGGCAGATTTTTATTTAGAGCCTCTGAGTATGTTTTTGTGTGTTTGTGTGTTTGGTTTGTTGCCGTGGTAGGTCTATGTGAGACTGGAATTGTAGTGAGTGTGGTTTCCTTCTCCTCCTGACTGGTTACGCCAGTACTGAGTTGAGAGAGCTTAGCCTCCAGTTTGGCTATATGGTTGCATCTCTCACATGTGTTGGAATTTGTTGGGAGGAGGAGAGGGTTGTCTGTGTACATGAGGCAGTTGTAACATTGCCTCAAGATTCCCAGATTCACCAGCTGGACCAGAGAGGAGATTGACAACTGACCTTTGGACATGCTAGAATAGTATTGGGAATTCCTTTATAATTGAAAAAAGGGCCAGTGGGGAACAAGGTACTCAAGGGAGTTTGTGAGGGTGTAGTGCTTTTAATTTTTAAAGCTGGCTTATATAATTGCTTTAGTGAGCAAGTGCCAGGTAACTTAAATGCAATGTGTTACAGGTAACTTAAATGCAAAAATGACAAACAGTAACTTTCTTTCAAGTGAAACAAGGAAATAAGTACAGTAAGTAATGCAGATATCACTAGGGATCCACAAAAGTTCTAAAAGGCCGCGTTTTAGGTGGAATTAGCGTTTCAGGGAAATAAACAAACAACAAGCATACAAATAAAGCTAGATTCAGCAGGCCTGGATCTAGTCTATGCTACAGCAAACAAGGTGTACCAATTTCAGTAAGAAACAGTTAGAATATGCAGGCACTGTAAGCCTTTAACCAGAAATTCCCTGCTCAGAAGGGCAGAGTCCAGCCTCTCCTCCCACAAGAGTGCAGACCGCAATCCTTCTTAACATAAAATAACTGGCCTGAAGCCCAAGTGCTTAAACCAGAACTAATACACTTTTAGAGTAACAGACACTGAGCTCTCAATCAGCAGTTCCCAACTTAGAAGGATGTAAGCTACCTGTCCTGCCACCACAGTGCAGGCCACAAACCTTCCTAATGTAAAACAACTGGTCTGAAGCCCAAGTGCTTGATCCAAAAGACTTAGAAATTATAGCTACACTTTAATCAGGTTACTACCAGCAGTAATAAATACAACTGAATACTTTAAGGAATGCCTGGATTAGTGCTCAAGTTATGCAAACAAAGCTAGATTCAGCAGGCCTGGATCTAGTCTATGCTACAACAAACGAGGTGTACCAATTTCAGTAAGAAGCAGTTCAAATATGCAGGCACTATAAGCTTTAAACAGAAATTCCCAGCTCAGAAGGACAGAGTCCAGCCTCTCCTCCCACGAGTGCAGAACACAAACCCTCTTAATGTAAAATAACTGGCCTCAAGCCCAAGTGCTTAAATCAGAATTAATACACTTTTAGAATAAACAGACACTGAGCCCTCAATCAGCAGTTCCCAACTTAGAAGGATGTAAGCTACCTGTTCTGCCACTACAGTGTAGACCACAAACCTTCCTAATGTAAAACTGGTCTGAAGCCCAGGTGCTTAAACTAAAAGGCTTACAATGAGTTACACCAAGCAGTAATAAATACAACTGAGTACTTTTAAGATGACGCAAAAGCAAAATAAAGTAGGAAAAAACACAAATACAGTAAAATCAGAAATTTTTTTTTTTTTTTTTTTCTTGGAAAGAGAGAAAGGAGTAGCAGAAACTAAGCTGATTGGCCTTCTGAAATGCTCTCCCTGTACTGGGTAGAATGAGGTAATGACACTAGACTGGGAGAAGGGTCCCAGATCAAATTTACACTAGGGGCGGGCAACTGCAAAGCCACCAACTATAAAAACACTATACCAACAGGGAGGGTGGGAAACAAAGTGCAGAAATGTTACTCACAGCTGAAAAGCAGCAGTGAGCCTTTAAATGAAAGTTTTAATCAGCTAAAGGAGCCACTAGAAAAAAAGAGTTTAACTGCAACAAGTTATCATAAACAAACAACCCAACAGATGCTTAATAAGAGTGGACAATTTCCAGTTAATACCCTCACACACAGTGACACTAGCTAGAAAAAAATACACAGTACACAAAGTGCTATAAACAACAAAGAAATAAAGAACAAAATAAACAAAAAACAGGATACTTAATGTTATATATTGTAGCTCTGGGTTTGCTGAGTGTCCTTCCTTCGATTAGCTCACTGTAGAGCCCCCAAGCTCTTCTGTGTTGGAGAGGAGCCTTCTAGCGTATCAGTGGGAGTGATAAGCACTAGGTAACCTATCTACCACAGGACTAGTGGTTTCTGGCCCAGAAATTATAGTTTATTGGCTGTTTGGGAAGTTTTTCCATCTCTTTCAACCTTCCGATTTAAAAGCCTGTGTTTGCGCTTGTTTCCTGCCTTTCCTTTTACTAGTCTAGTCCAGGTACAGATTTGCTGCATCTAGGACTCTGTGTAAGCTTCTGAGCCCCCCCCCCCAAGCTTTCTGTGTTGGAGGGAAGCCTTCTAGCTTATCAGTGGGAGTGGTACGCACTAGGGGCAGCCTATCCTCCATGGGAAGAGTGAGTTTTGGCCCAGAAATTGTAGTTTATTTGGCCGCTTTGGCAGTTTTCCATCTCTTTCAACTTGCTGGCTTAAAAGCTTACGTTTGTACTTGTTCCCCACATTTCCTGTAACTAGTCTAGTCCAGGTACAAATTTCCTGTATTCCAGGACTCTTTGTAAGCTTCTGAACCCCCCAAGCCTTTCTGTGTTGGAGGGAAGCCTTCTAGCTTATGGTAGCCTATCTACCACAAGAGGAGTGGTTCCTGGCCCAGAAATTGTAGCTATTGGCCGTTTGGACATTTTTTTCATCTCTTTCAACGTTCTGGTTTAAAAGCCACACTTGCGCTTCTTTCCCACCTTTCCTGTAACTAGCCTAGTCCAGATACAGAGTTGCTGTATCCAGGACTGTTGGTAAGCTTCTGAGCCGCACAAGCCTTTCTGTGTTGGAGGAAAGCCTTCTAGCTTATCAGTGGGAGTGGTAAGCACTAGGTAGCCTGTCTACCACGAGAGGAGAGGTTCTTGGCAGAGAAATTGTAGTTTGACCATTTCGAAGTTTGCCCTTCTTTCAACTTTCTGGTTTAAAAGACCACATCTGCGCTTGTTTCCCATCTTTCCTGTAACTAACCTACTGGTAGCACTAGAAAGCCTTAAACTGATAAAAGCCTTCTAGCTTAGGAGAGAGACTTTGGAGTGATTAAGTATCAGTTTTCTGTACTTTCTTGCTGTACTTAACTGTTTTCTGCCTAAACACAGATTTTCCAGCATTTATTATGATTTAAAAGCTTGTTTTTTTCACATATTGTACTTATTTGACTGACTGCACTTTTAAAAATTAGTTTTTTGTTTTGTTTTAACTGTTGTAGGCTACACACTAAAGTGCGATGGCCTTTTCTGATCGTTTGTAGTCTTTTACAGCTGTTAAGTGTATTTTTTACTGTTTTGCCTTATCTTTTCAAAAAAAAAAAATTCATTGCTTCCCACCTTTCTAAGCTAGTATAGTCCAGTTTTCAGGCTAGTGCTGAATTCAGGGCTGTGATAATAGTTTCTGAGTTCATACTTACTTGGATAGAAGGAAGATTCTCTGTTCACCTGTGAGAGAGGGGAGCTTTGAGCAACCTATCTGTCCCTGGAGGAGTGGTTCCAGCCCAGAAGTTAGTAGTTTATTGGCCATTTTGGGCTAATTTCTATCTCTTTCATTTCCCTACTATAAAAACCGCGTTTGCATGGTTTTGCACACCGAGCAGTGCCGGTTAGCTTACGGTTAAATTATTCCTGGCTCCACTAAGTCACCTCTTCAGTTTTTCCCTTGAAACTAGTCTAACTCTCAACCTAAGCATTCAAAACCATCTTATAGCCCAGCACTTGCTCAGACCTAATAGCAAGCACTAATATACCCTGACACTGATTGCCCAGCTGGGCAAGGCTCTTTATTCACCTCTCACCAACCAAGCGACTAAGCAGCTCACCCTACTATTCAGGCATGACCAAAGGGCACATTCAGGTGCACTCTCCAGTCCAGCTGGTGAATCTGGGTATCCTGAGGCAATGTTACAACTGCCTCATGTACACAGACAGCCCTCTCCTTCTACCACAAAACACTAACATATGCGAGAGATGCAATTATACAGCCAAACTGGATGCTAAGCTGTCTCCACCCAAGACTGGAACAGACAGTGAAGAGGAGAAGGTTAACACTTGCACCACAACTCCAGCCACACACAGACCTACTAAAACAGCACTGGCAAAAAAAATACACATAAATACACAAAATCATACTCTGAGGCTCTAAATAAAAACCTGCAAAAGCATCGGAGACCTCCAAAGCAGACACCCAAACAACCTGCACTTCCCGTCACAAACCAGACAACACATAAAACGCAAAATCAGTGTGCCACACAATCACAGCCCTTAAGGTGAAATAACATACCTAACTCACTAGTAATAGGTGACTCTATAGTCAGGCACACTGACGTCCCACTCACTAGGCTGGACAAGCAGAAGGTTACTGTTAGCTGCCTGTCGGGAGCCATAATCCGCTACATAACACAAGCACTTAGGTCACTCCAGAACAAGTACAAATATGACTCTGTCATTGTTCATGTTGGTGTGCATGACCTGAGACGTACCTCCCTGGACTACATGAAAAGAGACTTGGAAGAGATCTGTGATCATGTAGCCCAGGCTGGTATGACCCTGACCCTGAGTAGCATCCTGCCCTCACCAAGAATGATACCTCAGTATAAAGAAAAAAATTATCAATTTCAGCAATTGGCTAAGCTTCTAGTGTCATTCAAAGGGGATCCAGTGTGTGTCAGCCTGGGACGACATGCTCGACAAGCCGTGTTGCTTCACAAGAGACGGCTTGCACCTGTCACTCCTAGGCTTTCGAATACTGGCCAAGGCTCTTCCTTCCCCCATAGTGCCTTTTTTAGGTAAGGCTCAAAAGTCAAACCCACCTCCATAAACAGCACAGTTAACAAAAAACTGAGGGTTATGCTACTCAACGCCAGGAGTTTAAATCTCAAAATGCACGCGCTCGAAGCACTCCTCAGTGTGGAGAACGTCGACATCTGTGCAGTAACTAAACCTGGTTCAAGGCTCCAGAGAGCACCCCAGCACTACTGGGCTACAACTTAAACCACACGTTTTGGCCACAGAACACGCACCGAAACATATTCATCAAGGATACCTACACCTCCAGGTTAGTGGCGCAGCATGATACCTCTGAGATCATCCATGTGCAACTAACATCAGGCAAACCTGCAATGCAAATTGTGGCCTGCTACAGATCACCCTCCATGACCCAGGACCACCACTCCACCTTTCTGGAGACACTGGAAAACATGAAGGTCCTACCAAATACCCTGATATTGGACAATTTCAATTACCCTAACATTCACTGGGAAAACTACGAGTACAAATTCCCAGGCCCAGTGCTTCCTGGAAGTCATCAACTCCAACGCCCTGGATCAGCTGGTAAACTCCCCTACCTGAGGTAAAAACATATTGGACCTAGTCATCATCAACATGGGTGACAGGTGTTCCACACCGGAGGTCAACCCGTCACTGGTTAGATCAGACCATAAACTAATCACTCTGGATGTCCACACCCCACCACCACCCCCAACTAAGGACACCACAGTAAAAAAAACTTTTCTAAAGCAAACTTCACCTTATTTAAGACAGAGGGTGGTAAGTTTCACAGCCCTCACGCTAAAGGATAATGCTGCCCAAGATGCAGAAACCTTTACAAATGCACTCTATGAGCACCTACAAGGATACATGAATCGTGCCATCCCTAGCAAAACCAAGACTCATTCCTCTAAGAGAAGGAAACCAGTTTAGTGGACCCCTGCAATAAACAGGCTATACAATAAAGGAGGAAACTAGTTCAGAAAAAAGGCAAATCCCAAGAAGGAAAGACATCCCTGATCAGAATCAGTAAGAAACAAAGGTCCCTCATGAAATCATCCAAGGCTAACTTAGAAAGAAAAATAGCCAAGGATTCAAAAGATAACCACAAAGCCTTCTTTAGCTATGCTAAGAATCTAAGTGGCAACTCACGGATATGCACTGAACCAGTGCAAAATAACACAAAATATACTGAACCTACTGATATTGCCAACATCCTGGCGGATAGATTGAGTGCAAATTTCACCCCCCCCTCACCTCCAAAAGGGCCCACAACAATACTGGAAAAGTGTAGTGTCCCAAAAATCACAGACGCACAGGTGAAAACAGCCCTTTCAAAAGCCAAAAACACAGCGTCAATGGGACCAGATGGTGTCCCAGGCTGCATCTTGCACGAACTACGGAACAAACTAACCCCCACCTAAACACGCTATTCAACCTCAACCTCTCCACATGCTACGTGCCCTTGGAATGGCACACAGCGACTGTTATTCCTCTCCACAAAGGAGGGCTCACAACTGACCCTGGTAACTATCGCCCCATAAGCCTGACTAGCCTGGTCTGCTAGGCTATGGAGCGCATCATCATGGAACTCATTAACAAAGACATTGGGAACCTCCAAACACTTGACCTGACCCAGTTCGTCTTTGTTAAGAGTACATCATGCCTACTAAACCTGGTTGACTTCTTCAAGACGGTCACCAAGGCCATAGACGAGGGAAAGGTGGTTCACACAGCCTACCTTGACCTCGCCAAGGCTTTCGACACCATTCCCCACTCGGGTATAACAGTAAAAGTCACCAGCGTGAACATAAACCCCTACGTCATGAGATGGGTTTCCAACTGGCTTATAGACAGAACTCACACGGTAAGAATAGTGGGCTCCAGGTCAGACTCTAAACCAGTCACAAGTGGTGTCCCGCAAGTCTCGGTCCTGGGACCCCTATTGTTCGGCATATACTTCTCAGAAGTACAGGAAAACACTGGAGGACTATGGCTAACCAAGTTCACCGATGACTGCAAACTGGAAGCCATAAGTGACTCTCCGGTTGACACGGACTTCCTCCAAAAGGGCCTTGCTGAGACAGACACCATCCATACTACACCTTTAATTGGAAGCCTTACCTTACTGTAGGAGTCTAGGTCTCTATGAAGCGGGGAGAAAGTCCAAGAAATTAATTTCTGTCCCAATTGTCCTTTATTGTTTTACAGGCCCCGGCCCTCTGCTCCCCCCTCTCAGCCTTGGTAGCTCCACAAATAGTTCCTGACATCACGCTACCCCAGCAGAAGCCGCCAACCAGAATAATGCATTTGTAAGGATGTCTGCATGCTTGGTTAACTTCATAGTTTAGTGCTGTATTTTAAATTGGGTGAAAGGCTGAAGAGAATCATACCTGTCAGAGCAAGAAATGTGGACAAAGCCATATAACAGGGATAAATTCACAAAAAGGACAATTTTTAAATATTGCTCTTATAAACTCAAATATCTGTCATTATTTTCTGACTTCAGTCACCAATGATTTGCCAGAAAACACAAATGTAATGAGAAACAGAAAAAGAATATGTGGCAAAAATCTGGACAGTTGAGAGGTATGAAGAGAAAGTGTGTGTGTGTGTGTGTGTGTGTGTGTGTGTGTGTGTGTGTGTGTGTGTGTGTGTGTGTGTGTGTGTCTTTGTGCTTGTCACCATGCAGCAGTTCAGGCGAGCCACACAAAATTGCACTGCGAGCTGCATGCGGCCCGTGTGCCATGTTTTCATCAGCCTTGTTATAAATCATCATGTTACAGGTAGTAATTATTCTATTTTCAGTGTATGCATGTTGATGATTGGTTTCAAGTCCCAACCTTTCCATTTCTGACAATATCTTATCCAGTATTACCTTCTCCAATATTTTCCACAACAGGAAGGCAGACTTAAGGGTCTGTATGACTCTGTTTGTACTACTCCCCTTTCACTTAAGACAGGTTTAATAAGTGCATGTGTCCAGTCTTGGGGAATCTTTCCATATTTGTGTGACCTAGTAAATAATAGATATAATGGTACTGTAAGTGCTTGCTGAAGCGTTCTGTAGTCGTCATTACTAATTCCATTTCCTCCCTCTGCTTGGTTTGGATCCAGTTTATGTAGTTCCTTTTCAATGTAATCTAATCTCTGTATCTGAGGTTACCTGGATGTCACTAGGACAACTTATCACTCCCTTTTGTGGAGCCAAACTGTTTTGCATAAGATTTTGTAAATGTATCTATAATCTGTTATGAATCTACACGTAGTTTCAGTTTGTATGTCTTTTATGCCTTCTACATTTTGTGTGTCAAGAAAATGGATTCTTGTTATGCTCAATATCTTTATACAAATTTTCTTAAAATTTTTCTTTTTCTTGTCTTCTGCTATGCTTCATTTGTTTATCTAGCTTGTTTATTTCAGTTTCTAAAGCTGTAGTTAGACCTCTTTTCCATTGGTTATATTTTTGTCTGTCTCCTAAATCTTATGGAAATATATCCCCCTGATGTTATATGCTTAGATCCTGATGTAAAAAAAAAATATTTTTTTTGCACTGAAACTATTTCTCTCTCAAAATTTTCACATTACTTCTGCAGTTTTTCCACTGAATGTATCATGCCAGTTAGTTTTACGTCATGACTGTTTTGCTTTCATATACCCTAGGGTTCATTAATGCCTACACTAAGTGTACATCATTCTGAGTGAACAGACAACAAAGCGTACATAACTCGCACCTTCTTCATTCTAATTTTAGATCTGAAGTAGTTAACTTCATTTGTGCAGCAACCTATGGGAATCTGATCCGACTTCGGATCCAAGCCGGCAGTTTTCAACAGCTTAGATCTGAGCTCCAAGCTCCTCCCCCTACCCATAATCCCTTGCCAACCCTGACTAACCTCAGGTCTAGTTTGCCGCGGTTTAACCAACAGCAGCTCGATCTTGAGTTCCAGGCGTTTAGAGGATGTCCTTCAAGAATGCAACTGCAGTCATAACATATGGGTTGTCCTGCCTCAGGCAGCCCTCAGTCGGCCGGATTCCAAAGTCTGGGTCCGGCGTCGGCCGGAGTCGCCTCCTCTCCGATGTCACAACGGCTGAAGTATAAAGGCATCGGCCGATGCCATCTTCTTCAGTCTTTCTTGCCAGGTGCCCGAAGCAGAAGCAGTTCGCAAGTGCCGGTCGGTCAGCTCCTGTGTTTCAGTTACAAGTCATCTAAGCTAAGTACCCCGTTGGGGAACATTTTTTCTTGCCTCAGCCGATGTCAGAACAAATTGAGAAAGTTAATAATTGTTTGTCTTGTGGTAAACCAATACCTCATAAGGACTTCCATTCTTTCTGCCTCCCTTGCCTGGGCCCAGACCACGACGTCTCAGCCTGTGCCGCCTGTGCTCGCTTTAATAAGCGCACTCTTAGGCGCCGGGCTGAATTTGCCGAAGACTTTTTCGGCGAATCCTTCGCTTATATCATGCCGTCGGATCAACCGGCAACACAAATTTCCAAAAAGCGTAAGGACCGGGACCAACATCCGCGGCCTCTACCGATATTTCTCCTAAGCCCGCGGTAATTCAACCGCTCCAGGCCGGCGACACAGCGGTAACACGCCCTTCGTCCCGGACACTACACCGGTGCCGGTTATTGATTTTCCTCCAGAAACCGAAGTTCTGGATCTACCCGACATCGTACCCGTGGACAAGGTTACTCCTGCACGTGGGGCAGCTAGGCCTCCTGTATCCATGTCCATCAAGGCCTTTGCATGTGCCAAGGCCGCCAGCCAGGCCAAGGCCCATCCTAAACCTACTGCCCAGGCCCCTTCTTCTGATAAGCAGATCATGTCTCTTGCTGCAGACCTCATCTCTCTTATCAGGGGGTCTCAGCCTCACCCTGACAGAGGTTCTCAGCCGCCTGCAGAGAAAAGGGCTAGAACTGAGCAGGCTGACAACCTCTCTTCAGATGAAGCCTCTGGGGATTCTGAACAAGAAGAATCCTTCCAGGCCTATGAGGACTCTGATGCTGAGGAGTCTGTTCCTTCTGCCTCTCTTCCAGAGGATTTTTCATTCAGTGAAGTCCTCCACTCTATGAGGGAGCATTTTAAGTGGCAGGGTCAGGAATTTTCTGATTCTAGGAAAAGGCTACGTACTTTCCTCAAGTTACCCCAGCACAGGCCTTTAGCTATCCCTCCAGTTATGGATGTCCTGGATGATGTCTTCTCCGACTCCAGTGCTAACCCTGATTCTCTCCCTCCTGCTCCTGTCAAGCCAGACAGATATTACAGGGTCCCTGACACTCACAAGCATCTTTTTAAGGCCCACTCTGTGGATCTTGAAACTATTTCACAGGGCCCCAAAGGACTGGCTACTTCCTCAGCCAAGAATCCACTGCCAGCGGATAGGGAAGCAAGGTCCCTGGAGAGATGGGGTAAAAAAGTTTATACCTCTACCACCCTTGCCATGAGGGACAGTCAAAGATTTCCTCCAGGTTCAGCCACCCAGATTCAGCAGGAATTGGCCTTCAAAGAATTGGTCCTTTCCAGACACTGACAAGTTTCAAAGGGGAAAAAACAGGCGTGCTCGAGGTAGAGGGCAAAACCGAGGCTCCTACAGGGGCCGCCAATGGCAACCACCAAATCAAAGAAGTGGCGCAGCCAGTCCAGCTGCACCACAAGGACAATCACAATGACTTGACTTTCATGCCGCCTACCAAAGCTCAAAGAGAAGCACCTTTAAGCGGAAAATTATCCTTATTCTCAAACAACTGGCATATCTTAACCAAGGACAACTGGATTCTGGATTTAATAGACAAAGGATACAGATTCCACTTCCATACTTTACCAATAAGACAAGGCATGACAAACCTGCCACATCATCAAAGGGCAGAGGCACTCATTCAAGTTTCAAAGCTGCTAAGCATAAAAGCAATAGAAAAGGTCCCTCCTCGGGAACAAGGCCAGGGATTTTACTCAAGACTGTTCCTTGTTCCAAGAAAAGAAAACAAATGGAGGCCTATACTGGACTTGTCTACTCTAAATACTTTTCTCATTGTGCCCAAGTTCAAAATGCTGATGTTACAGCAACTCCTTCCCATGCTGGGCAAGGGGTCTTGGCTGGTCACTCTGGACCTCAAGGAGGCATACCTGCATGTCCCAATTAGACACAGTTGCAGAAGATACCTCAGATTTCTTGCAGGGACAGAGCATTATCAATTCTCAGCATTGCCGTTTGGCTTATCTACTGCGCCCAGAGTGTTCACGAAATGCCTGGCATCAGTAGTGGCACACTGCAGACTCCAGGGGATTCAAATATACCCCTACCTGGACGACTGCCTGATACAAGCAGACAACAAACAAACCTTGATAACAGACTTGGAATATGTCTTTCAATTACTACAGGCCTTGGGATACACAGTCAACATTCAAAAATCAAGACTACTGCCATCCCAACAGATTATTTTCCTGGGAGCCAAACTGGACACAAACACACAAATGGCCTTCCTCACAGAAGAAAAACAAGAGCAGTTACCAGACTACTTCAAAGGCCTAGCAAAGCTCTCCCAGCTGACTGCAAGGAAAATCCTGCAGGCCCTGGGGTTCATGGCATCCTGCATTCTTCTGATACCTTTGGCAAGACTTCATATGAGAAAGCTGCAATGGTACTTAAAAAGCTTATGGTCACAACACAGCCAAAGTCTAGAGGACGTAATTCCACTTATTCCATGTCTGCAAAGAGAATTCTTGTGGTGGGCTCAAGCAAGTCAGCTAAACCAAGGCATGTCTTTCAACATACCTCAAGCAGGTTAAATCATTACAACAGACGCCTCAGATCATGGATGGGGTGCGCACATGGAGGACAGATGCATCCAAGGGCATTGGAACCCAAGGGAAAGGCATCTGCACATAAATCAAAAAGAGATGTTGGCAGTGATACGTGCAATCGAGACTTTCGAAAAATCACTTCAACAAGGACATTTGCTAATAAGGACAGACAACACCACGGTTATGTGGTATATAAACAAGCAGGGAGGCACTCATTCTTATCCCCTCTGCAGATTAGCAATGATTCTTTGGGAAAAGTCCCTGAGCCTGAAGATCCACTTACAATCCCAGTTTGTGCCAGGCAAGGACAATGTTCTGGCGGACAAGCTGAGCAGAAATTTCTGGGATCCACATGAATGGATGCTGCATCCTCACATTTTCTCACAAATAACAAGGGCATGGGGAAGACCGTACATAGATCTCTTTGCTTCACCTGAACCATCACCTGGAAAAGTTTTGTACAAGAACTCACCATCCTCTAGCCTGGAAAACGGATGCTCTCTCCTTCAGCTGGAATTCCCTAACAATTTATGCATTCCCTCCTCTACCACTGCTGACCAAGGTGATACTGAAGATCAAAGCAGAACGACCAACAGGCATTTTGATAGCTCCAGACTGGCCAAGGCAGCACTGGTACCCATTGCTGTTGAGCATAACTCGGACCAAGCCGTGGCCTCTGCCTCTATGGCCTCTGCTTCTAACCCAGCACAATTACAGGACTGTTCATCAGAACCTGCAAACATTGCATCTGACAGCCTGGAGGTTACCATAACTTCCTCCGATATCTCTCTTTCCAAAGAAGTTCAAGAGATTCTACTGGAAGCATGCAGACTTTCCACCAGAAAGACCTATTCAGCCAAGTGGAAGAGATTCATCATCTGGAATGCCAACAGGGGTCAGGATGCAACAGTATTGAGCATACCTCAGATATTAGAATACTTGGCAGAATTGTTTCATACTGGTCTCTCATATTCTTCCATAAAGATCCACACTTCAGCAATCTCAGCAAAATACAATTGTGATCCACCTGTGTTCTCACACCCCTTGCTAAGACAGTTTCTAAGAGGTATAAAGAATATCAAACCTCCCAGAAAACCACCAGTACCTGCATGGGACCTCAATTTCGTCTTGGAAAAATTAACTCTTCCCCCCTTTGAATCAGCAGCA
Organism: Protopterus annectens; assembly: GCF_019279795.1. Taxonomy (NCBI): domain Eukaryota; kingdom Metazoa; phylum Chordata; order Ceratodontiformes; family Protopteridae; genus Protopterus; species Protopterus annectens. Next base: position 642,365,254 of record NC_056744.1, on the reverse strand, counting down.
TCTGCAGAAATGCAATTTCTCTCCTGGAAAACTGTTTTCCTATTGGCAGTAACATCAGCAAGAGGAGTCTGAGATACAGGCACTCATGGCAGTACCTCCCTTTCTCATTTTTCATCAGGACAGAGTCTCCCTAAGGAACAATCCTTCTTTCATGCCAAAAGTAATTTCCAGGGTGTCTCTAAATCAAGCCATTCACCTGCCTACATTCTTCCCCAATCCTCAAAACAAGGGGGAAAAGCTGCTGCATACTTTGGACATACACAGACAACTACGCTACTACTTGGACAGAACAAAGACCACCAGAAAGTCTGACCAACTGTTCGTAGCCTATGCTGCTGGAGTTCAAGGAAAAGCAATCTCCAAACAAACAATTTCAAAATGGATTGGACACTGCATCAGATTCTGCTATTCCTTTCATGGAAAAGGTGTGCCAGCCAATATTAGGCCACACTCCACCAGAGCTATAGCCACATCCACAGCTTTCCTAAGAGGAGTGGCTACAAAGGACATTCTAGAGGCTGCTACATGGAGCTCCATGCATACATTTACCAAGCACTACAACCTGCCTTTATACTCCAGATCCCGAACAGGCTTTGCTTCGGCAGTCCTGCAGGGCATTATAGCTACACCATCCCTTTATTAGTTCCAACCACCCCTAGCTTGGCTATGGTATTCAACCCATATGTTATGACTGCAGTTGCATTCTTGAAGGACATAGTACAGTTTTGTACCTACCATAAATGTAGATGTCCGATAGATATGCAACTGCAGTCGGATTTTCCCTCCCTCCTACCCCTCTGCAACTTTCTTTTAGGGTCCACTACCCCTATTCCTATTAGCTGGGGGTACCTTTTATGGTGCATCTGTTTATTACTGTTGTGCATGTCTGGAATTGTTTATCCATTCACCAAATTTAGCCTTCCTTGGAGGGCACCTGGCATCTGGGGCAAGAAACACTGAAGAAGATGGCGTCGGCCGATGCCTTTATACTCCAGCCGTTGTGGCGTCGGAGAGGAGGCGACTCCGGCCGATGCTGGACCCAGACTTTGGAATCCGGCCGACCGAGGGCTGCCTGAGGCAGGACAACCCATATGTTATGACTGCAGTTGCATATCTATCGGACATCTACATTTATAGTATGCACCCCAGATATATATTCTCTGGAATTATCAAAAGTCAATTTATGAGAATCAAGAGACTGTGCAAAGAACAGCATCTATTATTAGCAGAGGCCGATTTGATGGAATCTCTGTTTAAAGATAGAGGATATAACTTGAACATGGTGAAGGACATCAGGTCCATGGTATTGGATTCTGGGTTACCTGAAACTCCTAATGTCAACACAAATTATAAATGTAGAACATACTTTAACACACATAATTCGGGTAGATTACTTAGATATATAATTAAGTACACGAGTGATGTCAAGAGCATTCAAGGGGTGGTTTCTCGTAATTGGAATGTTCTAATCATGGATGGTGCAACTAGAGAACTGGTAGGAGAAAGACCTAGATTTCTATATAAAAATTGTAGCAACCTAAAAAGGATTCTATGTAAAGACTCACTATCTGGTATAACTGCCATTGCCTCCAATAGGATAAATCAAGGAACTTATCCATGCAATAATTGCAACAGATGTGGCTATATTACCACCACTCAGGAATATCATCATCCCAGTATGAATTATAATTTCATTCCTAGATTCATTGCCACATGTGACACAAAGAACGTAATATATCTTGCCCACTGCTTAGGTTGTGAAGCGTTCTATGTGGGCTTAACAAAAAGAAAACTCAGTGACAGGATTTACAATCACCAGTATGACATCAGGAAGGGCAATGAGAACAATGCCCTGGCCAAACACATAATGGAGTATCCTACACATCCTTCTTTCCAGTTTCAAGTGTTAGAAATAGTAGCCCTAAGTGTGAGGGGTGGTGATGATGCAAACAGGCTGGCTAAGGCTGAATTAAATTGGATATTGAAATTAGGAGCACATTTACATCCAGGTCTGAATAATTCCATCTCAATCAAGCCCATACTTGAATGCACCTAAGTATACCTATAGATAATGATATCTCCACCTTCCTGTATCTTTATGTAAGCCGATTGGATTGTTATATACATCTTTGACACAAACATTGCCAGTGCAATGCATTACTTTAATATATCCTCATCATGCAACTGGAATATGTCTATCATGGATGTTCATGATTCAACATTACATATAATGGTTAACACTTTGGACAGCCAAGAGATTTTTACTATATTAAGTTTTGTATAATCTCACAGGTATCTTATTAGTTTTATGATTCATAAGACATTAATTGTGGCCTTAAAAATTTTTTTATGCATTTAGGGGTCTATATATTGGTATCTTTATGTCTATACCATTTACATATACACATTCAGGTTTCTTATAGCAGGCATGTATATTTGTAATTGTCAGCTATGATATAGATTTTATGACTTTTACATACATGGTTCATATTGATATGTTATACTCGCTTTTATTGTATATTGCTATTTATGATATTCATGATAATGTTTTATGTCTTGTAGACGTTGTCAGACCAAGTATGCAATCTTGTTATTCATCTATTTTTAAAAAGTATTTGTCATCGTTTCTCATAGATCTTTTATAGATTTTTTATGGCTGCGTTTTTAGGTAGCCTATATGCAGTATTTTAATGATGCCACAGATTTTCACATAGTCTATATACATGGGCATTTGGTTATGTGGATGAATATATGTTTTCTAGAGGCGTATAACGATGCATATATCCACACCTGTCAAGGCTGTATAACAGTTGAGCCTTTAAGAAACTAACTGACATGATGCGTGCCCATTGACACGCCCTACGTATACAACATCTTGCCTTTTATATTTTTATTTACAATGAGATTTTCATCTGGGCAATGAAATTGGAATCAACATTTATTAAATTGCTAAAAGCAGCATATATATATTCTCTTTTTCAGGCTATTATACATTGCCTTATGATAAGGAGAGATATGTTTAATGAGTGATGTTTATTGCATAACAACGCTCCGCTAATGGCTGTCAGTTTTAGTTTGCCTGTAATGCATTTTATGCACCTGACAGCAACTATTCATTGCATAACAACGCTCCGCTAATGGCCGTCAGTTTTAGTTTGTCTGTAATGCATTTTACGTATCTGACAGCAACTACGTGATGAGAATTTAATATTAATACATTAATTCCTAGGACACAATTAAGTGATCCGTAGTGCTATGTATGTTTCAAAAACATCGTCAGGACAGATAGATTAGTTATGGTTAAGAGCAACAGTTTAAGGTGATGATTGCCTTTGTGTATATATCAAATGTGGGTTTTTCTATTCAGGAGCTTGATCACCAAGCTATTTTCACTGTCAGTGAGATTTTACAGCCTGATAAATTGTTTGATTAGATAATTGTTTGTCAATTAATGTCACTCTTCCTGCCAAATCCAGTATAAAAGGGGAGAGTTTTGTATGTTTTTATTATCTGAAGAAGCGCAGGTTTAACTACGCGAAAGCGCTCATCTGTTTGTCCATGGAATAAATCATCCTTTTTACTTTTACTACGGAGATTTTGTAAGTGAATTATTTGAACTGTGATTCTTTGACCGTGGTTAGACCTCCGTTTGTTGTTACACACACGTCTACATTTATGGTAGGTACAAAACTGTACTTTTTTTGTGAGAAAAATTTTACTTTTTCTTTCTCTTTTCTACCCTACTTGGTTGTAAGTGCTTTCAGATCCCTTTTTGACTAAAATCTTCCCTAGCTTAACTTTATTTTTTGGAATTTACCTCCCCCTTCCCTCGTGGTTCCGTTAGGGTTGTGTGTGCGTGTTTGGGGCCTAACGTGTGTGGCTGTCCTTCTTTAATTAAAATGTCTGAGGCCCCAAAGCCTATTTTTTGTAAGTGCACCGAGTGTGGCCAGAAGCTGTCCCCTCTTCTGGTTGTTCTATTTGTGTGGCATTCAACCCCAGGGCACTTAAGGACTGGAGGTCTAAGCTGATTCTGGCGGGTCTTCTGCCCCCGGATTCAGCTTCTACCTCCGGTCCTTCCGTGGCTCCCGCTGCGGCGGCTGCCACTCCTGCTTCCCTCCCCCCGGCCGGGACTCAACCTACCGCCTTAGGCCCGGAGGAGAGGGAGGCTAGGAAAGAGAAAAGGAGGGAGAAACACCACAAGCGGCAGGCCGAGGCCTCCACTTCAGCCCCCCGGCTAAGCGGTCTTCTCCCTCCAGGACTTCTGGGTCTCCTCCTCGGATCCAGTCTTCTTGCTTTTCACCGGGTCCTGAGGAGGAGGAGACCCGATCTCCCTCGAGGTCATTGAGGCAGCACTCCCGTCCCGCCTCGGTGGCCTCATCGAGATCGACCCGAAGCCTCACGGATGCAGATTTGGACCGGATGATAAGATTCCTCCAGGCCCAACTGCAGATGGGAGTGCTCCTGCCTCCCCCTCCCCCGGGGGGGAGCTCGACCCCCTTCTTTGCCCCGATAGCTCCTCCTCTGTCCCGCTTCCTGGGCTCGGAGTCTTCGGAGCCGGGCAGCCTTGGAGCTGAGAGTGTGTTGGCTCCGATAGTCTCGGGTACTTTGGCGCCGACACTTCCCTCGAGTCTGTTGGGTCCATTTTTGTCGGATCCGAGCTCTCGGAGCCGAGGGCTGAGCTTTGGATCCGGGGGTATCAGTATGCCTTTGGCTCCATCCAGGTCAGAGCATGCTGGTCCATCGGGTCCGATCGCTTCGGCACTGGCCCCGATCCGTCCATCTGATCTGAGTGAGGGTCTGCTTTCGGATCCTAGAGAGAGCAGCTCTCCCTCAGTGTTTGACGGCCCTTGCCACGGCTCCACCCTGCACTCCTTCTCTGTTGGGCCTGACTTCCATCACCCGGCCCTAGGGACAGCCTGCTTTGACGTCCCAGGTCCTTCCTTTGGAACAAGACATTGCTGGTGAGACCTCCTCGGACAGCCCCCCTGAGGAGGTTCCTCACAAGCGAACTTTAAAGGAAGGCTCCCCAAGATCACCCCCCCGAAGATGTCTCTTTTGGTGACATCATGGAGATGCTCGGGATAAGGGGGGGTCTGCCCCAAAGCCTACCTCGGACGAATCCGTGTTCCTGGAGGCGTTTGAAGCAAGCCCGTTTACCTCTTGGGTGTCCCCTCCGGCCGACCCCCTGGTAGATTTGATTACTACCAGGGCACGGAAGGAGCCGGACACTGTGGAGCCAGTCCCCAAGCGCCCGGATAAAATTCTTAGCCCCCCCCCCTCCAAGTCCCATTGGAGTAAGGGTCCCCCTGTAGATGCCATGTTGGTGGTGGCGGCCACCAAGAGGGAACTTGCTCAGGAGAGTCCCTCGGTCCACCCCCCGCGCAAGGAGTCTCGGTCGATGAACTGTTTAGGGAAGCGGGTTTTTAATTCGGCTACCTTCTCAGTGAGGTCGCTGAACTACATGGCACATGTTCTTTGACTGCAGCGGGACCTTAACAAAGAGTATGCTGCGTCATGCCCAGAGTCCATGTCGGCGGACAAATAGTTGCACTCCACCCGGATGGCCACTCTCCGATCTATATCAAACACCTCTATGCGGCTACTGTCCCATGCCATGGAAGGAGCCGCTAGAGCCAGCGGAGCGGGCCTCGTCATGAGGCGTCAGGCCTGGCTCCATCACTGTGATTTCGCAGAACCCTTCAAGGCGTCTTTCGCTAATGCCCCTTTCCATGGTTCTGCCCTTTTTGGCAAAACCGTTCGCAGTACTTTGGTCCAGAGCGAGAAGGACGGGAAGACGTCTGCCGTCAGAGTCCGCTTCTCTGCTCCCCAGAGGTCCTTCTCCAAGAACCAAAAGGGACAGAAGAAGATGTGGTTCCGGAAGTTGCAACAGTCTCGTCCAGCTCCGGACTCCCAGCCCTTCCGCGGCAGAGGAGGGCAGGGTGGACGCCGCCCTAGAGGCAGAGGGGGCCAGAGGAACTTTGGATCCTTTCTCGGACCAACCCACACAACACCCCTGAGGGGTTGCCCGACTGCTCCACTCTTGAGGCAGTCAGGGGGCATTTCTCGAAGCACCTAGCAGCTTGGGAGTCCATCACGACAGACCGCTGGGTGCTTTGCATCATATCCAGAGGATATCAGATCCCCTTCTCTCTTTACCCAAGCAACCCCAGATACCTCCCCGATGTCCCACCCGATCAGAGGGAGGCCGCAGCAATGGAAATCCAACAGTTGCTGGAAAAAAGAGCCATCCAACATGTCCCCCCAGACCAGTGTGGGTCGGGTTTTTACTCCAGGTTCTTCTTGGTGCCAAAAAAGATGGGAGACTTAAGACCAATCCTCGACCTCTCCCCCCTGAACCGGTCAGTAAACAAAGAGAAATTCCGCATGGTCACCCTTCAATCCATTCTCCCCCTCTTGCGGGAGAACGACTGGATGTGCTCTATAGACCTCAAGGATGCGTACTACCACATTCTGATGGACAGGCAATCGAGAAGGTTCCTCCACTTCCGGCTAGGAGCCAGTCATTACCAATTTAGGGTCCTCCCCTTTGGTCAAACCACAGCCCCCAGGGTGTTCACCAAAGTGTTAGCGGTGATAGCGGCCCACCTGAGGCTCCAGGGAATTCATGTTTTCCCATACCTGGACGACTGGCTCCTGGCCACCCCCGACAAGGCATCTACTCTGTGCAGCCAGAAACTACTTTCTTCATCTAGCTCCCTGGCTGGGGATCACTATCAACATAGAGAAGTCATCTCTCGCCCCGTCTCAGACCATAGACTTCATAGGGGCCAGATTAAACACAAACAAGCTCCTAGCCTTTTTGACCATGGACCGGCTACGAATCCTGAGGCTACATGTGTGGGCCATTATACAATCCCCAACTCCTCCAGCGAAATTGGTCCTGAGGGCTCTAGGTTCAATGGTGGCGGCAATCAGTCTAGTGCCAATGGTGCATTTGAACATGAGGGTCTTACAATGGACCTTCCAATTCCAGTGGTCCTTTCTTCAATATCCTCTCAGCCATGCCATTCCCGTCAGCAGGGCTTGCAAGAGGGCACTCTTATGGTGGCTCCAATCTCCGGACCTCCAGGAAGGACGCCCCTTTTCTATGGCCCCTCCCCTAGCCACGGTGACCACGGACGCCTCCCGCCTCGGGTGGGGGGGCATTGTTCGGGCAGGACAGTCCAAGGCACGTGGGACCTCACGGAGACTTCATTGCATATCAATGTCCTAGAGATGAGGGTAGTGCTGTTGGCGTTGCAAGCACTTCAGGACCTTCTTCCTGTAGGAACGATTGCGATTCAGACGGACAACATATCTGTTGTCTGGTACATCAACAAACAAGGAGGAACCAGGTCTTACCCGCTCTGTCGAGAGGCCATGAGGGTGTGGGAATGGGCGAGCTCCACCAACCGTTTTCTCATAGCAATGCACATTCCGTGGCGGTCCAACATCCTAGCGGACAGACTAAGTCGCACCATCCTGTTACCATACAAGTGGTCTCTGAATCTCGAGGTAGCGAATCAGATTTTCGCCGAATGGGGTCAACCCTGTTGCGATCTCTTTGCCTCTCCCTCGAGCACAAAATGTTACGACTACTTTGCTCTTATCCCCCCCCCCCCGGGGAATCTCCGAGAGACACTCTGGTGCATGCTTGGCCTCCCGGTCTACTTTATGCTTACCCTCCTCTTCCTCTGATGCTAAAGTTTCTGCAGAAAGCCAGTCGGTTGGGGAGCAGGAGAATCCTCATTGCCCCATTCTGGCCTCGTCAAGCCTGGTTCCCTTATCTTTGGTCTCATCTGGTGAATCCTCCTTGGATTCTGGATCCCCTTCTGGATCTAATATCCCACCCCCTAGATCTCCCAGTCCCAAACCTGGACAGTCTCAAGCTCACAGCTTGGCTGCTCCAGTTCCACTCGTAGCTAGGACTCCTGGTATCTCTTCCCCTGTTAAAGCTATCCTAGTAGCAGTACACAAGCCTTCTACTAGAAAGATCTATAGTAGCAAATGGAAGCATTTCTCCATTTGGGCGGAACGTCGAAATTTGGATCCTTTTACAGCTCCTTTGCCCGCTGTATTAGACTTCCTGTCAGGGCTGTTTCTTCAGGGGGGCTAGCTCCTCCACAGTCAAGGTTCAACTAGCAGCTGTCTCTCATTATCACGTGGGAAATGAACTGGGCCCTTTGATCACCATGAAATTGTGTAAGACCTTTCTGAAGGGCACCTTTCTGCTCAGACCTCCGGTGAAGGACGTAGTCCCTCCTTGGGATTTAACGCTGGTGCTTCAGGCCTTTACAGCTCCCCCGTTTGAGTCTGCAGCTTCAGTAGATCTTAAATTCTTATCATGGAAAACGGCCTTTCTTGTCGCTATCACCTTGGCTCGAAGGGTCTCTGAATTACAAGCCCTCTGTGTAAAACCCCCATACTTGACTTTTCACAAGGATAGAGTTTACCTCAGGACCAATTCCTCTTTTCTTCCCAAGATTGCATCTGAGTCGAATATTAATCAGTCCATTAACCTACCAGTCTTTTTTACTAATTACCAAAACAAAGGGGAATACAAATTACACTCACTGGATGTGCATAGACAACTTCGCTTCTACATCCGCAGGACATCTGGTCATAGGCAATCTGACCAGTTGTTCGTCTCCTTTGCCAAATTTAACTTGGGTAAATCTGTGTCTAAAGTCACGCTGTCTAGATGGATTTCACAGTGCATCCTTTTAGCATATGAAAGTTCTGGCAGGCCCGCACCTCAGGGAGTCCATGCCCACTTTACTCGATCTTTGTCTACCTCTGCGGCCTTTAGAGCTAGAGTCTCTTTGGATGATATTTGCTCGGCAGCCACTTGGGCCTCATCTCATACCTTTATCAGTCACTATAAATTGGACATTATCTCCAGAGGGAGAGCATCCTTTGGCTCTGCAGTGCTCCGGAACATCCTTCCATGAAGGCCGCCCAAGGTTCATGTAGCTGGGGACTCTGTCCCATAGGTTGCTGCACAAATGAAGTTAACTACTTCAGATTAAGAAGTTATGTACTCACCATAACGTTCCATCTGAGTAGGTAAACTTCATTTGTCAGCAACCGTCCCTCCCTCCTGCCCCCTCACCTTCGGATGTTTTTTCATACTTAGGTTTACACGGTGTGTTACCTATTTTATATTTGAGAGTATTGTCTTCAAGCAGTTTCTGCTTTTGGGCAAACTTGATCTGAGGTTAGTCAGGGTTGGCAGGGGATTATGGGTAGGGGGAGGAGCTTGGAGCTCAGATCTAAGCTGTTGAAAACTGCCGGCTCGGATCCAAAGTCTGATCCGATTCCCATAGGTTGCTGACAAATGAAGTTTACCTACTCGGATGGAACGTTTATGGTGAGTACATAACTTCTTATTTTCCTACTGACTTTCTTGCAGCTTTAAATACTGAGGGGAATTCATAAATTTTACCACAAAGTGTAGACTACAATCTTTTAGTGACTAGGAAGCACAAAAAATGTGGTAGGGATGTTCTTGAATACAGATAGTATACTCTTATTTTAGGTGTTATTGAATCTGTCCCATCCATCATTCATTTTTTTTTTTAGTCCAGTTGTTGTACTCAACATTTAATGCACTTTGATATGATGGGACTCTTGTAGTAAACAAATTTAAAAGTTTTGGAGGTGTTCGTTTGTGTCTGGAAACTAGTACATGAATGTGAAACTAGTTCACTGTTCCTGCACACTCTGTTTGGCATTAGTGGTTTGGTTATTTGTTGTTTTTCAGTGTCAGTCGTGTCTTTTGTTGATTTTTTTTTTTTTTTTTTTTTTTTTTTGCAGTTTAAAGCAATTGTTGTTCTTGAACATATGCTGGGAATAATTTCCATACTAATGTTGTTTAATCATTATTATTCCAGTCTGTCTCTGGTAAGCTTATGTCCCTAGCCACTGTTCTTCCCTCTTGTGTTTCACTCAAGAGATGTATGAATTCTTGTAGGTTATCAGCACTTGACTTTGGTGCTCTATACACTCCAACAGTTTGTATATATGTTTCAGGTTTTTTTTCATTGTCACAGTTAGACAATCTCTAGTATTAGTGTTATCATTGAACATGTAATAATCACATGTCTCTAAACTATCTTTAATTTCTATCATAACACCTCCGCCTTATATTTTTGTTAGAATGTCTGGTGCAATAAAAACATTTATACCCTTATAGAACTGGTTTCTAGCCATTGTTCTTTAACCATGTTTCACAAGCAATAACAAAATCAGTCTTGTGGGAGGGTAGCAAATTTTCCATTAAAAAAACTGTATTATTAATGCTGCTAGCATTAACCACCAGCAGGGATGTATTAGATGTTGCTATCTGTGAACTGTTAAATTTTCGACCAGGCAAAAATCCTGTCTTGTGTTTGTTAAATATTGTAAAATGTCTACTGCAAAAATTCTCTTCCCTGATCTTGACAAATGCATGCCATCCTGTATGAACATGTGTGTCCAAAATTAGGCTGTTGGAGGCTCTGCAAATTTAAATTTTTTAACATTTCTTTGGTGGCTGTAAAAAAAAAAAAAAAAAAAAAAAAAAAAAGCGGTGGTCAAAAATTACTTTGGTAATGAAGCTAATAAGAATTTCAGAGTTATGAATGCTGATAATAGAGTGAGTATACACTGGAAGAAATAAAAGATTAAATGAAATGCATCAGAAGTAGAAGGATGTGGCAGGATGTAAAATGTAAAGGGGTGGGAGGGATTGGGGCAGGGTAGGGGATCAAAGTGAGTCCAAGCATAGCATGTAACCTTGCTCCAAAAAAACAAACACTCTGTGGCACTGAAGGTTAGCTTATATTTTGGCTAGTGTAAGAGAAGAATTGAGATGTGATTTATTACAGTACTGCTAGGGACAATTCAGAATTATTATGAGCTCTCTGGGGGATAAATTTGAAAAGCACAGCACAGTCCAGACAGTACAGTAACACGATAGACCATCTGTGCTCCACAATGGAGTTTGATTCTCTAGCTCTTACTCATATGGGGGAAGGTCCTTGTAACCTTTTTGCCCTTTCTCAAGTGTGCAGCAGTAGTTGATCTTGGTCTGCAGCTCACCGAGTTGATGCACCAAAGAGGGGAAGGGAGGGAGCTGACTACAGTCTAGTTTCAGGAAATATAGAGGCAGCACTATCTAAAAATCTCCTTATGCAATAACTAGCAACCCTCATACCTAACTCGCAGTATAAGGTAAAAAATGAGGGGCTTTGCTTACTTTTAAACAAAGATTCAAAGCTTGGTTATGTCTTAACAGATAACTTGGAATTCAAATGCACGTCACAGTTTTAAAAATCTGGTATTCATTCTTTGAATGGTGATTGTTTGGGGTAGGGAGGCTATGGCCTGCTGAAGTGAAAGTGAGATGGGCATTAGATGGATAATTATTGAAACACCAAAATGATCTATTCAGGTATACATTTTTAGAACATTATAGAAAGGTGGGAATTTGCATGACAAAATACACAACAACCCAGTATGAGGCAAAGAATGATGAAGACAAAAATCTGCACTAGGACTGAAGAGGCCGGAGACAAGAAAGGTAAAAGCCATGTGACTTTAAAAATGTTTTGGGAGTCTGCAAGGAAACCAGAAAGAGAAACCATAAACCATTTTTTTTCTGAGAAGTACACAAGAGACATATCACTGTGGTCTGACGCTGAACAATTAAACAATAAACATAGATCAGGCATAGCAGTATCATCATGCAGTTACAGAAATCTAGCAACATGTAATAAAAATGCCAAACCTATTGCAGACAGTTGCACACCTGTAGTTCACCCACCAATGTAAAGAACAATTAAACAAAAGGAGGGAGAGGCACATGAGGGCAGTGTTGAGATGCAGGTGCTGACATATAGACAAGAATAACAAAACTTTGTAATATTTCAAACAGAACTTGTAAATTTATACATGTGCAATAAACACATTCAAAAACACAGGGTAAAACTATCCTGTAGGTTACCCACGTTTAGTTACATTTAAAACTAGCTCAGCCATCAGAATAAAAAAAATAAATTCAGACAGTTAACTAAAAGAAAAAACATCTTTTGGACATGCAGCAAAATATTTATAGTTTAGAAATTAATGTAGTACAGGTCTACAAATGAGTAAATGTAGTGAAAAATTACCTGGATGACTACTTACTCTAGACAGATGAGCAGCTAAGCTCCAGCCCAGTGGCTCTGCAAGAATATATACATCGGAATATAGACATGCAAAAAGTAATCCTCTCTCCTCGCCAGTAACCTCTTACTGCCACAAATCTGACAGTAATGCCTTTTTTCTTCTTCTGTTATTGCATCAGACATTCTAACTATTGGAGGCCCTTTCCATATCAGTGTTATAACCACCCTTTCCCTTTGTTTCTGATATTCTGCCGACTATCTTCCCTGGGCCCTTTTTTCATAGAGTTCAGTTGAGTTCTGTCCAAATGCATCTTCTGTAACATCAATGCATGTGTTTTTAAATATAATTCAGTGTTATTTGTCTTTCATCTGTAGTTGTAAGGTCATTAACATTCCATGTTAAAGTTGAGAAATACTTTCTATAATGTCAAGCCTTCAGAATGTAAACTGGTTGCAGTATAGCATTCCTTCTAGTTTCCCACATACTTTTGGTACATTACTGTTCAGGAGGCTTTTACTCCTTTTAGGCTGCTATTTACTACTAGGGTTGTTATGGAACACCATGAAAGTCCTTTTTTCTTTCCAAACATCTTTATTAAATTTCCACATATGACAAAGGCAATCTTACTTTTATATAAATTAGCCTCACCTCAGGCTTTGTGCCCACTGAATGGCGCACAGTGACTGTTATCCCACTCCACAAGGGGGGAGCCATCACAGACCCCGGGAACTACCGCCCCATTAGCCTGACAAGCCTGGTCTGCAAGGCCATGGACCGTATCATCATGGAACTTATAAACAAAGACATTGGTAATCCCCAAACTCTGGACACCACCCAGTTCGGGTTTGTAAAAGGCAGATCATGTCTCCTAAACCTGATATACATCTTTGAAGCAGTCACCAAAGCCATAGATGAGGGTAAGGTGGTTCACACAGCCTGTCTAGATCTTGCCAAGGCTTTCGACACCATCCCTCACTCTGGAATTATAGCAACTCACTAAACTAGGTATAATTCCATATGTGACAAGATGGGTTGCCAGCTGGCTCACTGACAGAACCCACACTGTGAAAGTAGCAGACTCCAAATCCGACTTCAGACCAGTGACAAGTGGGAGTACCACAGGGTTCAGTCCTGGGTCCTCTCCTGTATGGTATCTACTTCTCTTAAGTACAGGCTAACACAGAAGGCCTTTGGCTAACGAAGTTTGCAGATGATTGCAAACTAGGAGCCATAATCAAAATTCCTAACTATGTGGACATCTTACAAAAGGGCCTCACTGAGACAGATGCCTGGTGTCAAAGCTATGGCCTCAAGCTCAGTGCCAAAAAGTGCATTGTCATCCCCTTTGGCAAAAACTCTGTACCCATGAACTACAACATAGATGGTAGTATACTTAACACCAAAAGTGTGATAAGAGACCTTGGGACACAGGTGGACAGTAGTCTCTCCTTTGATAATCACATTGCCACAGTAGTCAGGAAATCCTTCTATGTGGCACACCTCATCACAAAAGGTTTCTCATCCAGAAAAAAAAAATGTCATTGTTCCCCTCTACTCATCACTCATTAGACCCATTATAGATTACAACGCCCCTTTTGGTATGTACCTCACAAGACATCTACAAGAACTGGAAAGGCCACAGAAATACCTCACAAAGAGGATTACCGGCCTCAAACAGATGCCCTATGCAGACAGTCTCAAAAAAACTGCAGCTTTACTCCGTCACATATCGCCTACTCAGAGGTGATCTCTGCCTAATATACAAAGCTATGTCAAACCCAGAGCTGTTGGACATGCTCCGCTTAAAGAAGTCCCAATCCCTTTGAGCCACAAGCACTAGGGACCTAAACCTTGTCACCACAATAAACAACATGCCGGAGGGATAGATTCCTGTCCCAGAGACTTCCCATACTCTGGAATAAACTACCTATCTATATCGAACAAAGCTCCTCATTAGTACCCTTCAAGAAAAATCTTGATGATTGGATGGGAAATAGGAAATTCACCCCCAGGATCACTTCTGTGGCTCTGCTAGACAGTGGCACAGGAAAATAATTTTCTTGGGTGGCAAAAGCCAGGGTACCTTTTTAGCTGGGCTTGTTATAGGCCCTAGAGCCGATAGTCTAGTACCTGCCTATGAACCTATGAAAACCATACAAAATGATATCACTTTATTTCCAAACAGTTTGCATCGCAGACACCATTGAAACAACTGTAGTTGTAAACATTATACATCACTTGTAAACCATCCAGTTATTGTCAATTAAGCATTATATAGCACATTTAATTCTGCCTCTTAAATCTTGTTCCTGCTCTGCATATATTGTTCCCACAATTCCCATTTTTTCCTATGTAATTTGCCCCTTCCCTTTTCTAAAGATCCCAGTTCCAGTTGTTTTATCTATGTTACTATATTCAGTACTTCTAGTGAAGTTGGTCTAGACTTTGATTTCCATTTTCTAGTAATTGCTTTTTTGTCAGCCACCGTAATTAGACTCAGCAAGGCTGTACTATGTCTAGCAATTCTGTTTCTGTAGCATAACTCAAAAAAATCATCTCTCCAGTCCGTCCAATCTGCTCACCCAGCACCACCAACAGGGCGGCCCGCAGGGAGTCCCAGAAGTCTGTCAGCTCATCACACTTCCAGATAATATGTTCCCAGATACCTCTTTCTTGCCCATCACACCTCCAACATTTGCTATCCATCTGAGGAAAATTCTTTGGAGTCTACTTGGGGTATAAAAACACCTATGTAAACACTTCCAGGCAAAGATTCTAAATCTTCCAGACTTTGCTGCATATTTGGGAGATATGCATATCCCCCCATTGTCTTTTTGAATTGCTTATCCAGTTTCTCTTCCCAGTCCTTTCTAAGCTCCTCTGATTGATTCTTATAATCATCATGCAATATTTTATATGCTTCACTAATTATTTTTTTAACGGCAGCTTCTATTCTAAATTCTATTAAATACTCTACCAGTGCTGGTCTTTCATTTAGGAGCCCCCTATTTCTTTCTCTTTGCATATACTCTGACATCAATCCTTAATAAGGAAGGCAATCTCTAACCTGCAGTCCAAATAAATTCTTGGCCTATTCCCATTCTATTATCTTCCCCTTTCTAGTTATTTACTAGATATTGTATCTTGGCTCCTTTGCCAGTTTTCTCCAATAAATTCCACCCCCCTCTTGTCTGTTATCTGCATCTCTGACCACAGTCAACCCTATTGACATAATCTCTTTTCTCCATTCTTGTGCTGGTTTGGTTCTTAGAATACTCCCTGCTATTTTCTGAATGTAATACTCTGTATGATTTTGGTTGTTCTCCTTAAGTGTCTGCATCCAAAATCCCAATCTTTCCTTATTTCTTGAGCTTTCTTCCTGTGTCAGCATCATTCCTTTCCACTTTGAATTATAGTTTTCTGCTTGTGCTATGTATAAGAGCCTTAACTATGTTGCTCTAAAATACCTCCTTAGATTAGGTAATCCTAGTCCCCCTTGTTCTATTGGTAGAATCAGCTTATCGCACTTGACCCTTGCTGTCTTTCCTTCCCAGATAAAGTCCTTTAACTCTCTTTTTAATTGCTATCCACAACTTCTCCTCTGGTTGATAAAACTATGCCTGACCTGTGTATAGCACCAAAGGGACTAAAAACATTTTAATGGCTTGTATGTTAGTATCCATATCCATATAACAAAACTTCCAGTTTCTCAATTTTTGTATTTTCTGTTTAGTCTCGTCCCATATAGCCTTAGCTGCCACCACAGAGTCATTTCTAATCCATACTCCTAAATACTTATATGGATATTGTTGGACAAATCCGTGTGTGGGTACATAATTTACTGCTATTGCCTTTGTTTTAGCTTCATTAATTTTGTAGCCTGAAAAGATTTGAAACTGTCTTAAAATGTTCTACAACACTATAATGTCCCTTTCTGGTTTTGTCATTTATAAAATAGTATTATCTGCAAATAGAAACAACTTTTCTTGACTACCATACCAATTATATCCTTGAATTTCTGAGTCCCTTATTTTCTTTGCCAATGGTTCTAAATATAATGCAGACAACAAAGAGGAAAGCGGACAACCCTGCCTGGTTCCTCTACTCTAGCAGAAATTATCGGAGCAGACCCCACCCACTTTAATTTGCACATCTGATCCCTCATATATTCTTCTAATCCACCTTATAATTGTATCAGGAAAAACAAATGCTTCCATTGTGCTGCTCATGAAGTCCCAGTCTACTCAGTCAAATGCTTTGTCTGCATAAGGACCCACCAATAAAAGTGGTACTTTCTTACATTCTGCTTCCCTGTGGATCATCAATGTTTTGTTTAATATTGTCAAATGTTTTCCTCCCCTTCACAAACCCACACTGGTCTATATCAATTTTGGGATCACTTTTGCCATTTTTTTAGCCATTATAGATGTAAATACTTTATAAATTGTGGTTTACTATTGAAATGGGCCTGTATGAAGCTGGATCCAATGGATCTTTACCCTCTTTAGGTATTACCATTACCACCACCTTATTCCAGGATGCTGGTACTGTTAAACAAAACTTTCCAGATCTTTATCAGTTTTTTTTTTCCTCCTAACTTCCAAACTTCCACCATCTATTCCTGGGAACTTTCCTGTAGGTTGGTTATACGTAGCCTTTTTATCTCATCCCTTCCTGTCTTAGCTCTTAGTAATTGAGCCTCATCTATCTCTGTCTTTGGCATATTTAATTCTACCAATAACATTTCCACTTGTACCTTTTCTTGATTTTTGTATTTCTCTGCCTTATAATGAAAGTCCTTGTTTGAAATGTGCTTCTTTTTTTTTCTGAAAACGGGGCTAACACAGAAGAGGTTGCTGGTAAAATGCTGTGTGGAGAAGCTGATAAGTAATCCTGAGGACTACTGCCAAAGTTTGTTTCCAAGTTTCATCAGAATTGTTTCAAGTGGCTCTGTGCCTCACAACCTTTAGTAGTTAACACATGTGATGTGAGTATTTTTTTTATGAGCTCAGCTTCTTTGCATTAATGATTAGTAGTCATGTCATGTTAACTTGTTTGCGTTTTTACTTTGCTTTTAGCTTGTGCTGAAGCATATACCAATCCTGATGAACAGTATGCATGCAACCTTGGATGCCAGAATCAACTGCCATTAGCTGAAGAGAGAAGAGAACAAGTAAGAAATGACACACAACATTTTGATTTTTGCCCAGAAAATTTGTAAGTGCATAGTTTCTGTGGCAGCAGAGGACCAATAATCACATTTAACTTTGTTTTAATTTCTTTCCTTGCCTCATCAGTCTGCATTTAAGATTTCTTGTATTTATTTATTTTTATTTTTTTTAATACATATGTGTTGTGAATTTTGTATTCTAACAAATCATTGGTGCCTTTGCCACTAATAGAAGGCTGTTCTGTTCCAAGAGGCTGTGACCTTATGAAGAATTCCTTTGAAATTGCCAGTTTTATTTATAGCCAGTGTTTTTTTAAGGAGAATTCCGATTGTTAACCTTTACGACTTTGCATTCCATGCAAGCTTAGATGTCTTTTCATTTCACTGTTGCAGCATTCATTATGTTGAGGATCCCCTGCTAAGGGGAGCCTGACGTCTAGCCAGTATACCAACTGATCGCTTTAAGGTATGCTGTACTTCACACGTATGCGCCTCGTGTAGCATAGGGCATAAAGGTGATCTCTGACTGTACCATCCTCAGAACTTCATTGCTGCCAGTCTGAACTCCATCTCTTGATAGTCGGTCTGAACTCCCGTTCCATTGCTGGTTCTCCATCCATTGCAAATAAGTCCCCCGTTGGAGTTCTGTTTTTACTTTTCTTTCTTTTGTATTGTTGCCTGTGGGGTTTCATGCCATCCAAAATGGGTAAATGCCAGTGTGGAAAATGGATTCCCCATAAAGACCACCATGAACAGTGTCTCTTTTGCCTTGGCACCTCACACAACCATACATCCTGTTTTGTCAGGCCTTTGCACCCAAGACCTTTCATAGTAGACTCCCATCCCTGGTGCTTTTATCTTGAAAATCAGCATTGTTAAGCTTCTTGCGAAGGACATGATGGAAGGAACTTCCCACTCAGAGGAACAGCCATCAGTGAAGAAGGCCAAGAAGCTTAAGCCGGAATCTTTTGCTGTTCAACTTCCGCCAGAAGTCTCTCCCAAGGTGAATGGATGTCAGGAGGTTCGCCTGGCATTATCGTTGGATTCCTCTGCCATAACCGGGTTGGAGGCTGCCGGGGATCTGTACGTCTGAGGAGGCATTGCAGACGTCCACTTTGGATGTTCAAAGGGAACGATGGCTGATTTATCTCCAAGTGGCCTAGGGGTGTTCCTCAAATATTAGTCAGAAAATAAGTCCCTACTATGCCGCCCTGGATTGGAGCCTTCCAGATTTTATAAAGCAGACATACTGTTAAAGAAAAAAGCAAAAGACTAAACACTTTACTCCTTCTCCTGTGGGTCCACAGAGTGAATGGCAGTCCTTCACTCAGGGCTTGTTTAGTGCTTTGATGGCATTGAAACCTCCTCGGGGAGTTTCTGTTCCAGCACCCCCTAGTTCTCTACTCCCCTTAAAAGACCCAGGGAACAGGTTTCCTTTGAGGAGGAGCCAGATTTGAATGTGGAATCCTTTGCTTACTCTTCTCAGATTCCATGTCCTTTGGATTATGGATCAGAGGAAGAGGAAGAGGAATCTACCAGTTCTGATACTCCATTTGAAGAGATTTCTTTTGGGGACACTATCTCCAGGATGATGAAGTTGTTAAAACGGGATTGTTTTCAGGTTTCCGAGGTACAAAAAAGGTATGAGCTGTTGCAGATGGATTCTCCTAGGTATTTAGCTGTTCCTCCTATTTTGGCTGCAGTTTCCAAGGCTTCTAAGGCTGCAGATTGTTGGCCACCTGATCCCAAGAAACCTGATAGATTCTATAGAGTGCCTGAGGACTGTACATTTTTGTACAAGTGTTCTTCTGCTGACTCTTCAGTGGTGTCTAGCTTCTGACAAGCTCCCTATGTTGCTTAATTTTCCCATGTTACTGCCCTCTGATAAAGATAGCAGGACCATGGAAAGGCTAGGCAAAAAGGTGTATACCTCTGTTACCTTGGCTTTTAGGGCTGTTAATTATCAGACCCATATGTCCAGGTGTTTGCTGACTCCTGTCTCAGGCCTGTCTGGTTATTTCTAATCTTCCAGACTCTGAGGATAATTTCTCTGCCCTTTTCATGTTGGGGACTTCCTCCCAGGTGGCTCATCATTCCAACAAATGTAGGTATGATGCAGCAGATGCTTCTTCTAGGGCTGCTGCTTTTGTGTCATTGATGAGGGGGTATTTTTGGCTTCTGCATCAACCTTTGCCTGATGATATTAAGGCTTAGTTGATGGATGCTCCTCTTGATAATAAACACTGGTTGGTGAAGCTGCTGCTGTTATGTTTAAGTCCCTTCAGGATAAGGGCAAGGTTTTATGGGTACTTAAACTTTGTATCTTGTGACTAAAGTTCAGAGAAATTACCCCAGTAAGCCAGATTTTGTTCATAGGCAATCTTGCTCTCCTCCTAAGGGTGAAAAGGGTGGCAAGCAGGCTCCTGCTGTGAAGACTACTCAAACTTCTTTACCTCAGAAGTCTCCTTTTCCTGATAAACCTGGTGCTGTCTGACTATCCTATTCTTCCCAGCCACTTTCCTATTTCTGTTCATCTCTGTATCTCTTCTTGCTTGGCTACAGATTGCTCAGGATTCCCGAGTCCTGTCCATTATCCGCCAGGGGTATTTCATGGTCTGGAAATCCCTGTCCCCTTTTATAGGTTTGCCTTAGCCCCCTCAGGAACAACTTTCATTCTTTCCAGAGGTGCTAGGGATATTTTGACTCTGGTGGGGGTACTATTCAGGAGGTGCCTTTGTCCCAAAGGAATTAGGGGGTTTACTCCAGGATGTTTATAGTGCCCAGGAAAGAGGGTCATTTGGAGACCAATTCTAGACCTATCTCATCTGAGCACCTTTCTGAAGGTGTCCTCCGTTTGAATGTTGTCCCTTCAGACTTTGTTCTCTTGTTTGCTTCCTCAGTCTGTATTGTGTCTATGGACCTCAAAGATGATTATCTCCATATTCCATTTCATCCCCTTTTCAGGAAGTTTTTATATTTCTCTGTTTCTTCCTGGCATTTTCAGTTCTCTGCTTTGACCTTTCTACTATCCCAAGGGTATTCACCAAGTGCCTTGCTCCTGTGATTGATTTTTGCAGGATTCAGGGGATCCAACTATTTCCTTACTTGGACAACCTTCTGTTCCAGGCATCTTCTCCAGAGATCCTGTTGCAGAATCTTCAGTTTTCCATTTCTGTTTTGTAAAGCATGGGGTTCACAATAAAATTAAAAAAATCTTTCCTGGCTCCTTCTCAAGACCATGTTTTTCTGGGGTACAGGATACAGACTGTGCGCCTATGCTGGCATCCCTGTCTTCTCCCAAGGCATTAAAACTCATTTGCTACTTTCACACTCTTCTGCCGCTGGCCTTTTAACAGCTAAGAAAGTTTCAGTTATTTCTTAAGTCAGTTTGGGTTCAACATGCACATCCTCTAGAATTTGTAGTTCCTCTTCTACTTTGTCTCAAGAAAGAACTTCACTGGTGGATCCAGAGGTTGTCTTTAAATCCAGGGCTCCCATTTCATCCCCCTCTTCCCTAGCAGATGATCAGACACTTCACATGTGGGATGGGGAGTAGCTTTGGGCTCCCTAAAGATGCAGGGGATGTGGTTGCCTCTTCAACAGAGAGAGCACATCACTGTAAAAGAGATGAGAGCTCTTCTGCTGGCACTCTTATCTTCTTTAAAAATACTTTCAAACTTGGATACATATTTCCAAATCTGACAATAATAAAAATATTATACAAAGTTGTTACTAAATCTGTCAATTATTTTACCTAGAGTGGCCTTGAGTTTTAACAAACATTTAATTGCCACAAAAGCTCTTGTTCTTCTAGTCTATCTTCTTTGCTGGTTGGCACTCCTAGTCTGGGATCTTGCTATCCAGTATCAAGTGATTCTTCAGGCAGTTTACATTCCCTCTGGTCAAAACACTGCAACTGACATGCTGAGCAGATCTGTATCCTTAATTCAATCCCACAAATGGATCCTTCATAGGATATGTTTCTGAAACATTGACCACCAGTGGGGTATTGCTTAAATAGATCTTTTTGTCTCTTTTGACCAAACAACTTCCTCTATTTTGTACCAGAGTTCCTAGGTCCTCTGGTTTGGAAGGTGGATACCCTATCTTTTTCATGGAAGGGTATGTTTCTTTACACTTTCCCTCCCCTTCCCCTCATTCCAAAAGTCCTGATCAAAATTCAAGAGGATGCTCCCAAAATCTTGTTGGTGACTCTCTTTTGGCCAAGACAGCATTGGTTCCCTATTCTGCATTTAGCCAAGGGCAGTCATCACAAGTTAACTCACACAGAGTAGACCTACTCACACAAGACAAGGGATATGTTCTTCATCCTCAGCTGTCCACTCTTCAAGTGATACAGTGGGTGATAGGATTTTGATTGCTTATAGATGCCTTTTTTCTGAGGATGTGCTTCAGCTCTTACAGGAGGCCAGGAATCCCAATACCTGGAGATTGTAATTAGCAAATAGAAGAGGTTTTCTGTTTGGTGTCTTTCTTGTAACTTGGATCTACTTTCTGTGTATGATCCTTTGGTTCTCTCTTATCTGTGCAAAGTGCTCAATGTTGGGTTGGCCTATTCTTCTGTTAAGGCCCACTTATCAGCTACCTCTGCTTGTCTGCCTTTATCTCCTCCTTTAGCTTCCTGATTTGAAGCTAAGCAATGCCTTAAAGGAATCCTTCATATTAGGCCTCCCAGGAAGCCTGTTCTTCCTCCCTGGGATCTTAATTTTGTTTTGGAAAAATTGACTCAGACTCCTTTTGAATCTGCAGCTTCAGCTTCCTTGCAACATTGCTCTTGGAAGACTGTACTTTTGCTAGTCCTTACATCTGCCAAACAGGTGTCTGAGCTCCAAGCCATTATGGCTTGTACTCCTTTTTTGGTGTTTCATAAAGGCAGGGTATCCTTGCATATGAATCCTCCTTTTATGCCCAAGGTGTTGAATGAGTTGTCCCTTTAATTAGTCTATTCATTTGCACACTTTTTTCCCTTCTCCGCACTCTGCCAGTGATAAGGTGCCGCACACACTGGATGTGCATAGACAGCTCAGATTTTATTTGGATAAGATTTAGAATAATGGAAATCTGATTAGCTCTTTGTTTCCTTTCATCCTAGGTCCTTCGGATTAGCTGTGTCCAAACGGATGCTTTCTTATTGGATCTCTAAAGCTATTTCTTTTTATTATTGATTTCATGGTAAAGAGCATTTCTTATTCTGTTAAAGCTCATTCTAGTAGAGCCATGGCCTCTTCTGGTGCTTTTTGGATACAAACTCTATTCTTGATGCAGCTACCTGGACTTTTGTGCATACATTTACCAAGCACTACAAGTTGGATGGAATCTCCAGAGCTAGACCTGGTTTTGCAAAGGCCATCCTTTATGGCTTTCTAGAGAGCTCTGCTGGTCCTTCCACCTCCCAAGTTTCTTCCTGATCTTTGGCACTCTCCCTAATGTAACGAATACTATAAAAGTGAAATGGAAGCACGTAGTACAGTAAAATCTTACAGTAATGGTAGATGTCCTTCTCTTCACTGTTGCAGTATTCACTCCCTCCCTCCCTGGTCCATTTGTCTTCTGGATGTACAGGTTTTCCTCCTTTCTTCCTCAGACTGTCTTTCTTACTGGGGCTGTAAATTCTGAGAATGATATGTTCGGACATCACCTTCATGCCCTATGCTACTCAAGGAGCATATGTGTGATGTACAGTTTATCTTAAAGCAACCCTAAGGCTTTGGTATACTGGCTGGATGTCTAGCCACCCTTGGCAGGGAATCCCTAATGTAGTGATTATTGCAACAGTGAAGAGAAGGACATCTACCATTGTGGTAAGATTTTACACAACTGTACTTTCTGCGAGTACAACTTGATAAGGCTACAGTAAATTCTCTCCTTTCCAGAATAATGTATATCATTGTTTTCCATTTTTTGCAATTTTTCCCAACATTGACTATGTTCATTTTGATTCTGACAGATCAAGACTACGTTTTTGATTCAACTTTGCAAATTGTTCCTTTTCCATTTACGTTTTATGAGTATAGGTCTGCAGCTTTATTCACTGGTGTTTTTTGATATTTTGCTGTAATTTGAGAATTTGGTCCCTAAATAAAAGCATTTCCTGTTGGGGAAGGCATGTAATTAGAAAGATGCTTGGCCATATAAACATTTTAACTAGACACAGTAGTTTTGTGCCTTGCTTTTCAGACACTTAATAGTGCTCAACTCCCAAACTGAGCAAGGCTGTACATTATGAGCTTTATGTAAATCTTGGTTGCCCGTCCACATATCAAGACTAGCCTTAAAGGTAGACAAAGTAATACTTTAGTGGTGATAGGTAATTCTATAGGTTGTGAATACACTGAGTTAAACAAGTCTCACTGGAGAGAGTTTCCTATTTGTTTTTGCAAATTTAAATCCCCAGTGCAGGTGTTTAAAGCGCAACTAGTTTGCAAAGAAACAGGAGGTCAAATATGATTGGTCTTTTCATGGCGTGAAAACTGAGACATGGGTCATCTCCGAGTAGCCTGTAGATTACGGAGTATAAGGAAAGTTGTACTAATCTGTCCTGATTGTTGAAGGATTTAAAGCTTTTAATTTTCTTGGCTAGGTATCTTAGGAGCCTTTCTATTTGATCAGTATCTTTCATTTTATACATGTTTGGGGGGGGTGTTGTATTCAGTGATGGATCTGATAAAGGAAGAGTACAGTGGCAGGATGACGTCTTTGGATCTTTAAGATATTCCCATTGGAAATGAATTGTGCCAGATTGAATGAATTCTTGATTATGGTTGAAACATGCTGATCAGATGATAGAGAATTGTTAACATAACTATCTCTGTCTCTTCTGATCATGTCTATCTAAAGAGGAAAACCATTTTGTAACATATGAGGTAGAAACAGATTTTTTTGCTTAATGCTATTACGCTGCATTTTTTTCGCATTTAACTTGAGACTTATTTTTAATACACCAGCTATGTGTTGGGGTGGGAGGTTGGCATAATACTTAAGGTGTTTGTCTTACAAACACAAGGTACAGGGTTTGACTCTCGCATGGAGTGATTGGCTTGGCTGACTTGTAGTCAGATTTTTATCAGAGATGAGGAGATGCTGGATTGGGTACATGCAGGGGCTAGGTTGGTAAGGGTGAGGTCAGGGATATTAACAGACTCTTGTGGGTAGTTTTACAATTTGCACCTGCTCATTTGTGTTAAAGTAAAAGAAACACTAAAAGTTTCCATTGTTAGAGGTCCAAGTGTGCCAGTTAATGCACAGGCAATTGAAATTCCTTGACAAGAAGGTATTTGTTTTGATATTTAACCCGTAAAAGGTGTTAAGGTAATTTTCATGATCTTTGGTGGACGTTGACGGGGTTCTGCAACTAACAGTGAAGTAATAGTTGGATTTAATGCTGATTTGAATCTCCGGGGCATTCTTTCCTTAGTTTTTCCTTTATCTTTGTTGGTTCTCTACCATTTTTCTCTTCGTTGTTAGTTGGGGCTTTAGGGCCATTCTCTAGCTATCATGACTCATACTTCTAATAAATATGACTTAGGCAAACTGATTGATTATTCATGTCCACAGTCCTGATAACGAAGTGTATTGCCTAGGTTCTTGATGCGAGTCAGAACGTTGTGACATTTGCATAGTGTTTAATAAGGTTAACTGTTTTTCATATGTATTTTGTTAGATCTTCAGGCTTAAGGAAAATTTCAGCAAGACCCTCACTCTTCAGCCCCTAGTTCTTTTATCCTACAGACAGGCAGAAGGTGATTACTACTCTTCTGTTTCTATCTTTCCTTATTGTTTTCCAGTAAAGTAGTAAAGCTAGTAGCTCTAAGGTCGTTTTAGTCTGAAAAGACATTTTTGTTAATCTTTTATTTTAATTTGTTAACTGAGATGGAACTCCCGATCCATCCAAACAATTTTCAACTTCATCTTGAGGGGAAAAAAATTAAAAATATAAAACTGAATTTGTGACGGTTTTTGGTACAAAAGCACAAATAGTATAGTAAATACAAATGTAAAAAACATTACAAATTTAACAGTTTTATATGCATTACAATGATGTCATAGCACAGCGTAAGAACAGTACAAGTTCCAGATGTGTTGCCCTTGTCCAAGACAATGTGATTATCAAATCAGAATATACTATACAATTATATACAGAAGCAATCTGAATTTTTAGATGGGAGAATTAAGAAATAGTAATAGAAATTTAAAACAACTTGAGGGAGCTAGCTGGAAAGAAGGGTGGAAGTAAGCAAATAAATGTAATGGGGGATGGTTTGATTCATACAGATGAAGGTGAGGTAGAAGAAGCAGTGATTATAAGAATGTTTTAGGTGATGCTGCCCCTGTCGTTGTTTCAACAGGTAGTTTCAATGAAAATAATTTTTTTTCCATAATTCAGCTTAGGAGATGGATCTTGGTGTCACAAGTAATTGTCATGTTTGGGGGGGATAGAATGAAAAAACTGTGGTGCAGTGCAGGTTTATTTGAGGGGTGTGTAATGAAGGGGTGGAGATAAAGGGTATCTGTTATAGGCAGATGTTTGTTTAGCCATTCTGCTGGCAAGAAAAGGGAGAAAGTGCCAAGGTTCAATAACTTGTCAGAGATGCTAGTAAGCGGATGTTCTTAGTGTTTCACTGTTGCAGTCATTACATTTGGGTTATCTGCCTGCCGGTAGCCCTCAGCCGGCCTGAATATCTTGGATTCCCACGTCGGATGCTGTCTCTTCTTCCATGACGTCAGTTCGTCAGGGGTATAAAACATGCAACTGACGCCATTACATCCGTCTTTCTTGCGGCGCGGTGCCCGAAGCAGAAGCAGTTCACAAGTGCCGGTCAGCCGACTCCTGAAATTTTCGTTTTCTAGTTTCAGAAACGAAGTCTTCAGAAAGCTAAGTACCCCATTGGGGATCCTTTTTATTGCTCTTAACCAATGTCAGTAAAAGTTAACAATTATATTACCTGTGTAAAGCAAATTCCTCATAAAGATTTTCATTCGTACTGCATTCCTTGCTTAGGCCCAGACCACGACGTCCCTCGCTGTCAGTTTTGTGCCTTATTCAACCCTCGGACTATTCATCGTCAGTTCCTTTTTGCAGCAAATTATTTTGGTACTCGGTTTAACTATCCAGAAATGGCTTTGGTAAGCCATCTGACTACCGACATTCAGAAAAAACGTAAAGATAAAGACAGAGACAGACCGCATAGGTCCAAAGCTGCCGACAGTGCTTCCGTTAAGCTAGTCACCAGTTCTCCAGTACTCAGTGAGGCACTTTCGCAGCCCCTGATACCTGCCACTTCAGATTCACAGGCCTCTACTGAGACCCATTCGGAGTCCGGTATGCCGCGAGATGCTTCTTCGACTATGGAACTTGCAGATGTCTCTAACTTGGTTGGGTCCAGAGCTGGCTGTGCAGGCACTGGCTTCTGAGGGTGTATTCAGACCTACTGACTTGCATTTCAAACCGACGCCATCTTCTTCTTCTTCAAGGCCTAAAACTCAACCCATGCCTAGAAAACAGACGTCCAAACCGCATAGTCAGGTCCATATGCCTGAAAAACAAATGATAATTAGGGAAAGCCAGCCTTCACCCTCTAAGAGACGTAGAACTGATTTTCCTTCTGATTCTTCTGATCAGGATTCTGAAATTTCTTCTGAGTACCAGGATTTGCCTTTATCTACCTATGAGGATTCTGATGCAGAGGATTCCATTCCCTCTGCTTCCCCTCCAGAAGAGTTTTCTTTTGGTGAAACCTTGCACACTCTTAGGGAGCATTTCCGCTGGGAAAGCCAGGATTACTCTGACTCCAAAAAGAGGCTTAGGGTATTCGTACTCCTCCCTCAACACAGGCCTTTAGCTATTACTCTGGTCCTGGACATTGTAGCTGATGCCTTCTTGGAATCCAGCCTGGCCCCTGACACTTTACCTCCAGCTCTCAGGTTGTAGCTGATGCCTTCTTGGAATCCAGCCTGGCCCCTGACACTTTACCTCCAGCTCTCAGGAAGCCTGACAGATACTACAGAGTACCTGACTCTCACAAGTTCCTCTTCAAGAATCCTACTGCGGACCCAGAGAACATTTCCCAAGGACCTAAAGGCATTAAGGCTACTTTTGCCAAAAACCCTACCCCCTCTGATAGAGATTCCAGGGTCTTTGACAGATGGGGTAAGAAGGTATACACTTCTGCTACTTTGGCCATTATGGCCTTAAGCTGCCAGTTTCATATGTTAAAGTATCAGCAGCACGTTATGGGACTACTTAAACAGAAAATGATTTTGATTTCCGACTGTGCTGAAGATAATTACAAGATTTAATGCATTCTGCTGAACAAGTTGTTAAACATATTTTGCATTGTGGTTTTTACTCTTTAGAAGCATCTTGCAGGGCTGCTGTCACTGGTTCTGTGCTTAGAAGGCATGCTTGGCTTGAGCAGAATTTGCCAGATCATGTTAAAGCTAAATTACTGGATGCTCTCTTAAACCAAGACCGCCTGTTTAGCAACAAAGTAGATGATGTCCTTAAAAAGATAGAGGAAAAAGCTAAATCTATGCAAACTGTTAAAGATTTCCTGCATGTTCAGCCTCCCAGATTTAGCAGGCATTGGCCTACTAAGAATTGGTCCTTTCCTGTCTCTTCCAGTCCTTCTCAGTCCAAACCCAGGAACAGCAGACCACCTAGGCTACAGTCTCAAGGTACTCACAGGCCTAAGCAGTGGGGGGCTCCCACTTCCAAAGCTGGAAGTAGTAAGACCCTCCCCCCCCCATGGGAAAATGTCAAAATGACTTAACCTTAAACCTTCCAAGCCCTGCTCAACTGCCTGCTCCCTTAGGGGGAAAGATCGCCCTGCATGCAAAAAACTGGGAACTCATTACCCAGGACAAATGCATTTTAAATATAGTTTACCAAGGATACAGATTCCACTTCCACACCTTACCAACCCCAAATGGTTGGCCAGACCTACCCCCAAATCAGTGGGCAGAGGCTCAATAGCAGGTTCTCTCTTCTAAGTATCAGAGCTATTCAACCTGTCCCAGCAGAAGAAAGGGGACAAGGTTTTTACTCAAGACTTCTCCTGGTACCCAGAAAAGACAGCTCCTGGCATCCTATCATGGACCTCTCTATTCTAAACACCTTTTTGGCAATTCCAAAATTCAGAATGCTAACACTTCAATAGATGCATCCTATGCTAGGCAATGATGCCTGGTGGGCAACCTTAGACTTAAAGGAAGCTTATCTGCACATTCCAATAAGGGAATCTTGCAGGAAATACTTATGCTTCAGAGCAGGCTCCATGCACTGTCAGTTCTCTGCACTTCCCTTTGTCTTATCTACTGCACCCAGGGTATTCACAAAGTGTGTAGCTCCAGTCATTGCATTTTGCAGGCAAAGAAATATTCAGATATACCCATATCTGGACGATTGTCTAATTCAGGCAGTAAGCCAGGACATGCTACTAAAGCATCTGGCATTCATAAAGAAACTTATAACCTCACTGGGGTATACTGTAAACGAAAAGAAATCTCATCTAGTACCCTGCCAATAAATTGTATTCCTGGGAGCAAGCTTGAACACAACTTCCCAGATGGCTTATTTCATGCTAGAGAAACAAGTTTATTTGACAGCCTATTTCAAACTACTGGCCACAAAGACCCAGCTATCTGCAAGGAAAATCCTGCAAGCCCTGGGGTTCATGGCCTCTTGTATTCTGCTAATTCCATATGCAAGACTGCATATGAGGAAACTATAGTGGTATCTAAAAAGCCTATGGTGTCAACATTCTCAGGACCTGGAATCAGTGATTCTTATCATTCCTTGCATAAAGACTGAGTTCCTTTGGTGGGCAGAGGCCTGCTACCACAACAAGGGGCTCCCATTCACTCTACCCCCTGCCGCCCAAACCCTAACAACCTAACAGACACATCAGACTATGCAAGGGGGGGGGGCTCACTTGGCAGGGCAGTGCATTCAGGGCAAATGGAACCGGAGTCAGATGCACCTGCACATCAATGAAAAAAAAAAATGTTAGCTGTACAAAATTGCCTGACAGCCTTCAAGGACCACAATCTTCCAGGACAATTACTGGTAAAGACAGACAATACCACTGTTATGCGGTACATAAACAAGCAGGGAGGAACCCACTCGTACCCCCTCTGCAGACTAGCCATGGCTCTGTGGATCACAGCCCTGAGCTACAAAGTCCACCTACAAGCTCAGTTCCTGCCAGGCAAGCTAAATTCACTGGCAGACGACCTAAGCAGAAATCTCATGGACCCACACGAGTGGAAACCTGGAACCAAAGGTATTCAACTTTTTGAGAAATAAATGGGGGAATCCAGAGCTAGACCTGTTTGCCTCCCCTCAGAACTGTCAATTGGACAAGTTCTGCACAAGGACTTTCCACAGTCAAGCTTGGAAAGTGGATGCTGTGTCCTTCAACTGGGAAAGCCTCTCAGTTTATGCCTTTCCCCCTCTGCCTGTCCTCTCAAAAGTTTTGCTAAAGATCAAACAAGACAAACCAAGGACAATACTGATTGCACCAGACTGGCAATGTCAACACTGGTACCCCCTCTTGCGCAGTAGAGCACTGCTGGAACCATGGCATCTGCCTCAGACCCCTTCCCTGCCGTCCCAGCAGGAGGGCCAAATTTTGCACCCTCAACTTCAAACCCTGAACCTTGCAGCCTGGCTAATTCCTTGAGCTCTCCAATAATATCCCTCAGTAAGCAGGTGTTCATGTCATTCTGGAGGCAAGGAGGCCTAGTACTAGAAAATCCTATGCTGAAAAGTGGAAAAGATACTGTTCCTGGGGCCAGACTCAGGGGATGCTCACCGCATATTCTTCAGTACTTAACAGAGATGCTCCACAAGGGCCTTTCCTTCTCGTCAATTAAAATCCATGCCTCTGGCATTTCAGCTCATTGTAATACTGAACCACCTCTCTTCTCTAACCCCCTGCTAAAGCAATTCCTCAGAGGGGCCAAAACTTTAAGACTACCCAGAAGAGCCCCTACTCCGGCCTGGGACCATAACTTTGTATTGGAAAAGCTCACTCTACTTCCTTTTGAGCCAGCTGCAACTGCAGAGTTGAACTTCCTTTCTTGGGAAACATCCTTCCTTCTAGCCATCACTTCAGCAAGAAGAATGTCTGAATTACAGGCACCAGTGGAGCCATTCATCATCTTCCATGCAGACAGGGTGGCCCTCGGGACCAATCCTTCATTTATGCCTAAGGTGGTGTCTAGTGTGTCCCTTAATGAGTCCATTCATTTACCTACTTTTTTCCCAAATCCAGAAAACAAAGGAGAAAAAATAATGCACTCTTTGGACATGCACAGGCAACTTAGATTTTATTTGGACAGGACTAAGCCTCTCAGAAAATCTGAACAGCTGCTAGTGGGCTTTGCTGCAGGGGCAGAGGGGAAGGCCATTTCAAAGCAAACCATTTCTAAGTGGATAGCCCATTGCATTCTTTTCTGCTATGAGCACCATGGAAAACCTACCCCACAGGGGATAATATCACACTCCACCGGGGCTGCATCTACCTCTATAGCCTTTTTCAGAGGTGTCCCTACCAGGGACACCCTTGAAGCTGCTACCTGGAGCTCTGTACATACCTTCACCAAGTATTACCACATGATTATTTTTTCTAAATCCTGAGCTGGTTTTGCCACTGCAGTTTTGCAGGGCTTAATATCTGGTCCTAATATTCTCCAACGTCCTCCTCCCTTCTTTAGCTTTGGGAATCTACCCAAATGAAATGAATGCAGCAGCGAAACACGAAGAACATAGTACAGCTGTGTACCATAAATGTAAATGTTCGAGTGTATTCACTGTTGCAGTCCTGGATGTTCATCTCACATTGCTGCAGTCCTTACATATGGGGTAGTCCGCTGTCCTCGGTCGGCCCGAATACCAAAGTATTAGGCTGACGTCGGTCATGGGCGCTCAGATCTGACATCATAGCGTCAGGGTATAAAAGCGCATGACCGACGTCATATCCTCAGTCTTTTTTGCCGCATGGTCCGATGCAGAAGCAGCGTTGCAAGTGCCGTTCGGCGTTCTGAAATTTTCGTATTCTGAGTTTCAGACCGAAACCAAGTTGGGCTAAATACCCCGTTGGGGAATATTTTTGTTTTTTCTTGCCTCAGTTAATTCCGGATGTCAGAAAAAGTGAATAATTGTATTTCTTGTGGGAAACAGATACCGCATAGGGATTATCACTCTCTTTGCATTCCTTGTTTGGGACGGACCACGGTAGTGGTATCGGTTTTGTGCTAGGTTTAATAGGCGCACTATAAAAAGAAGGTTAGATTGTGCCAGGTTAGTCTTTGGTAAGCGGTGTAATTATAATATGCCGTCGGATCCTCCGACGCCCGCTTCCACGAAGAAGCGTAAAGACAAATCCTTGAAACCTAGACAGGTTGATTCGTCCGTTTCGGACGCCGGTCCTGCAGAAGCTACAGTGGAGCAGGTGGATCCGGCTGAAGTTTCTGTTGAGTCTCGGGGAAACTTTGATTTTGCAGGATGTGGCCTCACAGGAGTCAGGTCAAGCTGAAGGGGCCTCTCAGGTTACTGTTCTCCCTTCTATGCCTAAGGTGGTTAGGCCTTCTGCTACTATTTCTAAGGCTTCTTCTAAGGGCAGGTCTGTTTTGCCTTCCTCTGGTGTCCCTCCAGGTACTTCAGGGTCTGTGCCTAAAAGCACATGCTTAAAATGGCAGAAGATTTGATTACTTTAATTAGAGGTTCTATGCCCCTCCTGATAAGAGGCCCAGGGTGGAGCCAGAGTTGGAAAGTTTGGATCAGGCCTCAGGCGACTCAGACTCTTCTGCTGAAGATATTCAAGATTTTTCCCTTATTCGGATTCCGATGCAGAGGATTCCACTCCTTCTGCTTCTCCTCCAGAGGATTTTTCTTTTCAGAAACTCTGCATTCCATGAGGGAGCATTTTAAGTGGGAAGGACAGGATTTCTCTGATTCACGAAAGAGGCTTAGGGAATTCTTGTTTTACCACAGCATAGACCCTTGGCTATACCTCCTGTTTTGGATGTTGTTCAAGATGTTTTCTCGGAGGCTTCCCTTAATCCAGATTCTTTGCCTCCTGTGCCAGTTAAACCGGACAGGTATTACAGGGTGCCTGAGGCTCATAAATATCTGTATAAGAGTCCTAGGGCGGACCCAGAAACTATTAGTCAGGGGCCTAAGGGTGTTAGAGCTTCTGTTGTAAAGAATCCGGTTCCTCTAGATAAGGAAGCTAGAGCTTTGGATAGATGGGGTAAGAAGGTTTATACCTCTTCTACTTTAGCAATGAGGGCTTTAAATTGCCAGTTTCATATGTTGAAGTATCAGAATTTCCTCCTTTCTCAGCTAAAATCTAAAGTGGATGCTTTGGCAGAGGGCATAGAGTGTAAAGAATTGCAGGATTTAGTACATGTCTCTGAACAGGTGGGTAAGCATTCTTTGCAGTGTGGTTTTGATGCTGTACAGGCCTCTTCTAGGGTGGCTGCCACTGGATCAGTTCTTCGTAGGCACGCCTGGCTTAAGGATCAGAATTTGTCCGAGCATGTTAAATCTAGAATTCTGGATGCACCTTTACAGTCTGAAGTTTTGTTTGGTCGCCCTGTGGAGTCGGTTTTGAAGAAAATGGAAGACAAGGCTAACTCTATGCAGACTGTTAAAGATTTTTGCAGGTGCAACCTCCAAAGTTTAGTAGAAATTGGCCTACTAAGGGGTGGACCTACCCTTCTTCTGATTCTCAGTCTAGGGGTAGATCTAGGCGGCAGGGGCAGAGCTCACAGTACATTCAGGCCTAGAACTTGGAGTTCACCTGCACAATCTACAGGTGAGGGCAGGGGCCAGTCCTTTCGTAAACAGGCCCAATGACCTGCATTTTCAGCTGCCAGATTCTTCTTCCCTGGCAGCTCCTTTGGGAGGAAAATTAGCACTCTTCAAGCAAAACTGGCTTTTAGTCACCCAGGACAAATGGGTATTGGACATTATAAACCGAGGCTACAAGTTCTATTTCCATACACTGCCTCCTTTCAAAGGCATGCCAGGCGTTCCTCCTCGGCAAAGGATAGAGGCTCACAAGCAGATTTCGTTACTTCTTCAAATAGGAGCTATACAGCCAGTTCCTCTGTCAGAAGTGGGACTAGGATTTTATTCTCGCCTGTTTCTAGTACCAAAGAAAGGGAACACGTGGAGACCAATTCTGGATTTATCTATCCTCAACACTTATCTGGACATTCCAAAGTTCAAAATGCTGACGTTACAACAGCTTTTACCTCTGTTGGGAAAAGATCACTGGATGGTAACTCTGGATCTCAAAGAGGCTTATCTTCATGTTCCTATCAGGCCCAGTTGCAGGAGGTACCTGCGTTTTCGGGCTGGAAATTTACATCATCAGTTCTCTGCATTGCCCTTTGGCTTATCTACTGCGCCCAGAGTGTTCACAAAGATTCTGGCTCCAGTGATAGCCTTTTTCAAGTTAAAAGGAATACAGATTTATCCTTATTTGGACGATTGCCTGATTATTGCACAACACAAAGAAGAACTTCTGCATCATCTA
Source organism: Protopterus annectens (assembly GCF_019279795.1). Lineage (NCBI taxonomy): Eukaryota > Metazoa > Chordata > Ceratodontiformes > Protopteridae > Protopterus > Protopterus annectens. Next base: position 642,331,366 of record NC_056744.1, on the reverse strand, counting down.
CAGTATGTGATGGTAGTGTTAAGATGCCTAGGGTATTCTGTGAACGAAACAAAGTCCAGTCTAGTACCCTCTCAGGACATGTGCTTTCTGGGTGTAAGACTGAATACAGCTTCCCAGATGGCCTTTTTGACCCCGGACAAACAAAGAAGCCTTTCTCTTTATTTCCATCAAATGTCTCTACAGTCCAGGCTGACTGCAAAGACAGTCCTTCAAGCCTTGGGGTTCATGGCATCTTGTATTCTGGTGCTTCCCAATGCCAAACTGCATATGAGGAAGCTTCAATGGTATCTCAAAAATGTATGGACACAACACTGCCAAGATCTAGACACTGTCATTCAGATAATACCTTGCATTCAGAAAGAATTTTTGTGGTGGGCTCAGGAATGTCACCTAAACAAGGGACTCCCTGTGACCCGACCAGAGGCGAGTCAGATTCTAACGACAGATGCCTCGGACAAGGCTTGGGGAGCACACCTCAATGGAAAATGGGTGCAAGACACGTGGCCTGTCAGACTTCAACATTTGCATATCAACTTGAAGGAGATGTTAGCAGTCCAATTTGCATTCATGGCTTTCAAGGATTTACTTCTCCCAGGACAGGTGTTGATTCAAACAGACAACACTACTGTCATGTGGTACATCAACAAGCAAGGGGAACCCATTCGTACCCTCTTTGCAGGCAAGCGATGATTTTGTGGGAGACTGCTCTCAGTTTACACCTCAATCTTCAGGCAAGGTTTCTACCAGGAGCACAGAACTCCTTAGCGGATGTGTTGAGCAGACAAATTGTGGATCCTCACGAGTGGAAACTGGATCCTCATGTGTTTCAAAAGTTGACAGTGTTATGGGGACTCCAGACATAGATCTGTTCGCTTCTCCACTAAATTACCTGTTGCCAAAGTTTTGCACAAAATGTTTCATCCCACAGCTTGGAAGGTGGATGCTCTATCATTCAGTTGGAGCAATCTTCATGTCTATGCCTTTCCACCTCTGCCTCTCATTCCCAAGGTACTCCTGAAGGCCAGAATAGACAAGCCATCCATGATTCTGATAGTGCCGGATTGGCCTCGACAGCACTGGTACCCACTACTGAGGAGTTTGGTGCAGGAGCCTCCATGGCCTCTGCCTTTGATTCCGCATCTTTGTCTCAGGAGGGCAATCACTTCCTCAATGTCAAGATTCAGTCTCTGCATCTCACAGCCTGGCATATTCTGTTTTAGACCCTGGAGGGTCTCAGCTTCCACAACAAGTTTTGAATGTTATTTTGGAGGCCAGAAGGCCTAGTACAAGGAAAGTTTACGCTGATAAATGGAGGAGATTTTTCTTTGGAGCAAAGCGAAGGACTTTGATGTTTCCAAGCCTGATTTTAAGTGTTTCTCTTCAATATCTTACTGAGTTATTGGACAAGGGTTTGTCTTTCTCCTCGATAAAGGTTCATGCTGCAGCCATTTCTGCTCACTATGACTGTGACCCTCCTTTATTTTCCCATCCTTTGTTTAAGCAATTTCTTAGAGGGCAAAGAACATAAGACCCCCACGTAGAGCTCCTACTCCTGCTTGGGATCTCAATTTTGTGTTGGAAAAGCTTACTCTACAACCTTTTGAGCCTGCAGCTACTGCCGAGTTAAAGTATTTATCATGGAAGACTGCTTTTTTGTTGGCCATTACCTCTGCAAGAAGGGTTTCTGAATTACAGGCCCTTATGGCAGTGGAACCTTTCCTGATTTTTCATAAGGATAGGGTATCTTTGCGTACTAATCCTTCCTTTATGCCTAAAGTGGTTTCTAGTGTGGCCTTGAACCAAACTATTCATTTGCCTACTTTTTATGCAAACCCTCAAAATAAAGGGGAGAAGATTTTGCATACTTTGGATATTCACAGGCAGTTCACGTTATTATTTGAGCAGAACCAAGGGCTCCAGGCAGTCTCAGCAGTTGTCTGTTTCTTTTGCTTTGGGTTCTCAGGGAAAACCTGTTTCAAAACAAACTATTTCTAAATGGATTGGGTTTTGTATTTCTTTCTGTTATTCCCATCATGGTAAGGAGATTCCGGCTGGAATCAGACCTCATTCCACTAGAGCTACTGCCACTTCTACTGCCTTTCTAAGGGGGGTAGCTACAAAAGATATTTTGGAAGCAGCCACTTGGAGTTCAGTACATACTTTTCCGAAGGATTACCACCTTCCTCTTTATTCTAAGTCTAGGGCTGGATTTGCCACTGCAATATTACAGGGCATTTTAGCAGCCCCTAATGCTTTATAATTTTGCCATCCTTCCTTTACCTCTGCTTTGGGATTCTACCCATATGTAAGGACTGCAGCAATGTGAGATGAAGAACATAGTACAGTTTTGTACCTACCATAAATGTAGATGTTCAAGATCCACATTGCTGCAGTCCAATTTACCTCCTTCCTTCCCTCTGTAGTTTGGCATGGTTATATGGTTTGGGTGATGGTTGTTGTTGGGCATGTTTTGGAGGTATCCTGTTTTGGGCTGTCGCCTTTCTTTTTAGGGCCTTCTGACATCTGGGGCAAGAAAAGACTGAGTATATGACGTCGGTCATGCGCTTTTATACCCTGACGCTATGATGTCAGATCTGAGCGCCCATGACCGACGTCAGCCTAATACTTTGGTATTCGGGCCGACCGAGGACAGCGGACTACCCCATATGCAAGGACTGCAGCAATGTGGATCTTCGAACATCTACATTTATGGTAGGTACAAAACTGTACTTTACTCTCCCTCCAGCCCCCTGACTTCTCTTGGCTGTACTTTTTCTCTTGTTTAATGTATTTCTGCTTTCTGGTGTATTTGTTTTTTGTTGGAGGTGTAACCTTAACATATTATTGCTTTCCATTATGGGGGCTCCTGACATCTGGGGCAAGAAAAACTGATGTAATGGCATCGGCTGCATGTTTTATACCCCTGACGACCTGACGTCATGGAAGAAGAGACAGCATCCGACGTAGGAATCCAAGACTTTGATATTTAGGCCGGCTGAGGGCTACCTGCATGCAGATAACCCAATTGTAATGACTGCAACAGTGAATACACTCGAACATCTACATTTATGGTAAGTGTACATAACTGTACTTTCTCCATAAAGCCCAGATGTGCTAAGTTAGTAAATCAGAATTGTGCCTTTTACCAGAACACATGTGCAGGGTACTGTGGTGTAAGATACCAGCCACAATCCTTTTTAGTTCATTGACTTGTGTATTTGTGGTGATGACCAAGTCTTGCTGGCATCTCTTGGCTTGTAGGGGGAGGGCCTTCTGTTTTTCCTCTTCAGGCCATCAAGCCTGCTCCTCTTCTGATCACTGATTATGATGAACTTGCTGGGGCTATTGTGGACTTCCATAGAGGCAGACAGGTTTGCTCCTTTTTCCTCAGTTCTGTGAGAAGCATGGACCTGAAGTGAGCACCCATTTCTTTGCAAGACTGTTTTGGCTGCAGAAATCCATGGGCTCGGCACTTCAAGTGCCAGAATGTCGCTCTATACTTGCCCACATTCCAGTTTCCTTGCCATTGGGCACCCTTCTAGTGCACACCAAGTCCATGTTGCCATATAGTGGCTGTATGTTTGTCCCCCCCCCGGGTTCAATGTTGGCTTATACAGATCAGGTGTTGGCCATGTGCTGGGCGCAACACTATCTCACCAATTTTGGATAGGCCAGCATTGGTGGGGCCAACATGTGTAAGCTACTCTGCCAATTTTAGGGGTCCCTATTGTTGGCTATCTAGTGTTTAGGGCCGGCGCAAATCAAACATTGTCTTACTCCAATGCAGGACCCCTTGGATACTACTACTAACACCCTTTGAAGGGGGTTGGATCAATGACCTTTGTTCCCAGGACAGGTGGCTCCTCAAAGGCCATTTTTATTTTTGGATATCAAAGGTTCCTAATGGAGACATTGAAAGAAAACCTGGAAGACTCACTGCATTGATGCTGTGATGGAAGATGAGGATCACTGTGGGTCTGTATCTTCATCCTCACTGCTGGATGAACCATAATTTAGTGAGGCTTTGCAGGTGGATTAGGGAGAGAGAGTGAGATAGACATTTGATAGTAATATCTATATTGACCCAGAGGAGTGTGATTTTCGCCCTTATAGAAATTGCAGGTGTAACCTGTCATTTTTTTGTGGTGATAAATCTGTTGCATCACCCATCTGGAAAGGAACATCTTTTTCTTTAAGCTTTGAAGTTGATATCTTGGCTTCATCACTTCCTCAAAGAAGCCTTTCACCCAGAGAACTTGTATAAATTGGAAAACTTGTCTGTAGGGATTGTGCAACATAACGTTGAGCAGTACTGACTACCATGTTTAAGGTTCTACAATACTTTTTGAATCAGAACTCAACTATTCCTGTGTTAAGGTCCAGTTAGCTACCATGTCTGATTTGCTGGACTGAATCTTTATTTATTTATTTTTTTTGTAGATTTTTCTTCTACCAGGATTTCTGAAATTCATTGTGCATCCTTCATAATTCTTTTTTTTCCATATGGAAAGTTTCTTGAGGACCAACACATCTTTTATCCCTATGATGTTGGTCATGTTGAGTCTTGTCAGTGTGTTGCGATTCCATAATTAGAATATCCCCCTGAAAAACACGGGAAAGTCCCTGCTGCATTGTATAGATGCCCACAGGTAACTGAAGTATTATGTGGGCAGGATTAAAGAGATTAGAAAAGAGTTTTTTTTCCTTCCCGAAGCAGTTGTCTAGCTCTTTGGTTGTTTAGTTTTATTTTCTTTGTGTACAAAAAGTATTACTAATGTTACATGAAGCTCTGTCTACCCCAAAGTTTTGTCTAGATCACTGCCTTTTTCCATAGGGTATCATGGATGACATCTGCATAGCAGCTGCTTGGTCATCTGTGAATAGCTATGGAAGACATTCTTATGTTGGACATTGTCTGTTATTTCTATAGATCTTAATTTGTGGCCATGTAGTAATCAAGGACATGTTTCTATATTCAAGCCACCCAGGAGGATTGGCTGGGAACTCAATCCTAATGGATTACAACAGCTGAATTGTCTTAACAGGCACAAAAGCTTTATACTTGGACTTCTCCAAGCTGATCTAGTATTATGCTGTCTTCATTAACTAAAAGATGACCTTCATCTCCTTATTGGGAAATGAGAAGGTATGTTGGCTGAATTCATTTTAATTCTCTTGCTGCCATGTCCAAAAGCAGAACAATGGAGGAGAAATATATAAGATTTCATGCAGGCGAAGGAGTAAATGTAACCTTGTAAAGTTATGTTAATGAGTTCAGCATACGCAACTATCCAGATTTTCGCAGAATGTCCAGATTTTTACCTCATATTTTTGGTCTGTTCCCCATAAAATATGTAGTTTCTTTGGCAATTCGTTCAGGATTGAAGTCACTAAATCACAGCCATTTGAGTTTCAGACTTCATATCCTTCAGAGAATGCATGCTAACACAACACCTTTTATTCTACCAACTTTATAAATTTTATAAGAGCAATGTTAAGTTGTCAATCTCGCCTTCATTCTTGCTGGATGGGTTCGGAGCCGATCCTCGGCTCCGACTCTGCTACCTACTAAAGCTCGAGAGCTTATTTTACCGGCTCGAGGCAACCCTATATCCCATGATGCTAGGCAATAACTCCCCAGATCTCGTTTGCCACTTTCGCTTGCGAGGTGCATTTTTTTACTGGCTCCTGGTAAGTCTATATATATATATATATATATATATATATAGTGTTCAGTCACCCTTTTGAGTTAATTTTTCACCTAGTTATTTCTTTTCAATAGTTATCAACTACCTTTAACTCTTTACTGTTTTATACCTTCCCTTTTTATCCCTTATATCCCTCCCCCTCCACTCTTAGGTTAGGCCTTAAGCCTGCCCCTTTCCTAATTTTACTTAGGGATCCTGTGGAGTGTTTGGGTGTGTCAGTATCCTATTAACATTTTTATTGTTAATTTATAGTTTTTTGAGAGAGTGTGTGTGTTTTTCTCTTACCTTTGTGAAGCCTCGACACTGTTATGTCGAAGGAAACTAAGGTCTCAGACTTTAAGAAGTGTGACTCGTGCTGTCAGAAAATGTCTCTGACAGACTGTCACACTTCTTGTGTTTACTGCCTGGGACCCCTGCACCTGCAGGACTCTTGTTCAGTATGTCATGCATTCAGTCCAAGAGTCCTGCAGGAGCGCAGGAACAAACTTATACTGAGGGGCTTGTTAAAGTACTAAGCCTTCGGCTGCTGGCTCCTTGTCTGTGCCTAGATCGGCTCCGGCCGGAGCCGATCCCTTTGAGTCACAGGTTCCGGTCTCGGCACCACTCGGTGCCGATACCTCTGAGCCCATGCTTTCACTGTCGGCTCCGGCTGGAGCCAACGTGTCCTCTGCTCCGTTGGCTCCATCTAAGAAGAGGTCAAGATCCCCTTCATTGGAGTCCATCCATTCGGCTCCGAGGTCTCCCCTGCTCTCGGAGCGGAGCCATTGGAGCCGATCTTCTCGGTCGTCCAGACTTTCAGATCACAACCTTGAGAGAGTGGTAAGTAGGCTGTTAAAGTCTCAGGCATTGGCCCAGATGATCTCTAGCCTGTCTCATCAGACGGTAGCTATTACGACTTCACCTAATTTTCCTCCTTCGACTCTCCCTCAGAGTTCGGAGCCGGAGCTCCTCGGAGCCGTGACTGTTGTGGCGTCGGAGCCGATACCTCCCCCTTCGGCTCCTTCGTCTTCCACTCCGATCTCCTCCTTGATACCTTCATTGGATGGATCCAGGCGCCTGATCTCTCTCGTCTGCTCCAAGGGGGTGAGTGGCATCGGGCCATTGTCCGACCCCGTTCTCCCTCTCGGATCGTCGGCGCTGGTGAGCTCGGCCCTGACATCGGCCTCGGAGCCTTCCCTGTCGGTGCGGCCTGGAGTTCCTACCTCTTCGGAGCGGGGGCCCTCTGGCCTTTCTGATAGGGGAGCCTTCGAGGTGATGAGGAGCGTACTAGCCCCAGGGCATAGTCAACGGTCAGCTCCATCAGCTCCTCCCACTACAGTGCCTGCTGATGTCTCTTCCCACTCTCTTGCTCCCGGACCCAGAGATCCAACGCCTCAGGTTTTCCCACTGGGAATTTCTTCCTCTTCCGAGGCTTCTCCTGACCTGTCAGTGGTGCCTCCGCGTAAGAGGAAGCATGTGGACTCCCTGAGTCCATTACATCTCACACCGACTTGGATGAGTCGGAGGGATCCCCAAAGTCCCCCTCTGAGGATGTCTCTTTCTCAGACATCCTAGAAATCCTGAAGCAGAGGGGGAACTGGTCTTCCCTTAATCTTTCTGAGGACGAGTCGGTGTACCTGGAGGCATTTGGTTCTCGACCCTCCATCTCCTGGGTGTCTCTGCCTTTCGACCCCCTTATGGAAGTAGTGGCTCAGAAGGCGTGGTTGGCCCCGGATTCGGTGGAACCCACCCCTCGGAGGCCATCTAAATTCATCACAGCACCAGTTGACAAGCAATTCCTAACAAAAGGTGTACCGGCAGATGCCATGGTGGTGGCTGCAGCCACCAAGAAGGAACTAGCTGATCCTTCAGTACCTATCCATCCTCCTAATAAGGATTCTAGGACCATGGATAGGTACGGTAAGCGGATGTTTTCTTCAGTGACCTTTGCCATGCAGTCGCTGAATTACTTGTCACTTCACCCGCCTTCAGAGAGATATTCTCAAAGAGTTGGGAAAAGTCTTACAGGATCCATCAGCTGCTGGGTCCCAGGATAAAATAAACTCACAGCTTGGAACCCTGAACTCGATTGTTAACTCCTCCATGCGTCTAATTTCATATGCAGCCGATGGAGCGAGTAGGGTTGCAGGCACAGGAGTGGCCTTACGGCATCACGCCTGGATGCGGCTGTGTAATTTTGCGGACCCTTTCAAGGTGTCCTTCACAAATTCCCCTTTTGATGGTTTGGCTTTATTCGGACCTCAAGTGAAAGACACCTTGACCAGATGCAAATAAGTTGGCAAGACTCTTTCTGCCGTAGGAATCCATTTCTCCACCCCTTCAAGACCATACCCTAAGGGTCAGAAGGGTGGGAAAATGTGGTTCCGCAAATCTCAAGGAGTCACGCCTGACGCAAGAGGTCAGTTTACCCCCAGAGGCAGAGGGGGTAACAACAGACGCCGCCCTAGGGGCAGAGGGGGTCCACAGGACCAGGGTAGCAGGGAGCCTCTCTCTGACAAACCCTTCCAGCATCCCTGAGATGTTGCCTGATTGTCCACCTTCGGAGGCAGTCGGGGGAAGATTGTTGCTGTACCCAATAGCCTGGCTTTCCCTTACTCAAGACAAATGGGTACAGTCGATCATATCCGAGGCTTACAAAATTCCATTTATCCAAACCCCAGTTCAGCAAAAGGAACCCTTCCAGATGTTCCACCCGGTCTAAGGGAACTAGCAGTATCAGAAATATCAAAACTGCTAGCAAAAAGAGCCATCCAGCCAGTCCCAGCAGACCAACTAGGATCTGGAATCCACTCAAGGTTCTTTTTGGTACCGAAAAAGACAGGGGACTGGAGACCAATATTAGTTCTCAGCAAACTAAACAAGTTTGTAAAGAGAACAAGATTCGTGATGGTCACGCTATAGTCCATTCTGCCCTTTCTGGGCAAGGACAATTGGATGTGCTCAGTGGGCCTTCAGGATGCGTACTATCACATCAAAATTCACAGGCGCTCTGGAAGGTTTCTCCGCTTTCGGCTGGGGGCCAGTCACTACCGATTCAGAGCCCTGCCCTTTGGTCTCACTACAGCCCCCAGAGTGTTCACCAAATGTAGGGCAGTGGTTACGGCTCACCTGAGATGGCAAGGATTCCAGGTGTTTCTATACCTAGATGACTGGCTCCTCACTGCCACCACCAGGCATAAACTTCTCCAAGCCAGAGCTTACACCATTCACATTTGCAGAGGGCTAGGAATCTCTATAAATTTCGAAAAGTCTGCCTTGTCGCCTTGTCAGTCTATTACCTTTATAGGCACCAACTTGAACACCGTACAACTTTCAGCAAAGTTAACAGATCAAAGGGTCTTAGTTATTCAAAACCATGTCCATGTTCTTCTTCAGAGCGACAAAATTCAGGCCAGGTATGTCCTGAAAGTATTGGGTCTTATGGCGGCTGCCATAACACTTCTTCCCCTTGCACGTTTTTACATGCGTCTTCTACAGTGGATGCTTTTCGCCCAATGGTCTTTTCAGCAACTCCTCATGCACCACAAGATCATGATAACTCAAACTTGCAAAAGTCATCTGTCCTGGTGGATATTGTCCCCTCACGTCCATCAGGGCAGACCCTTTGTTCCTCCTCCCCCGGTTGCCACCGTGACATCGGGCGCCTCCCTGATCGGGTGGGGGGGAGGGGGCATTTTCAGGGCAGGATGGTCCATGGCACTTGGCAAACTTTTGAGCGCCACCTGCACATAAATGTCCTAGAGATGAGAGCAGTGCTTTTAACGTTGCAAGCCCTCCATGACTCTCTTCCCTTAGGAACTATTGCAATCCAAATGGACAATATGTCCGTAGTGTGGTATATCAACAAGCAAGGCGAATCCAAGTCCTATCCCCTGTGTCGAGAGGCACTCAGACTTTGGCAATGGGTGATCTCCTCTCAGCGGTTTCTGATAGCAACGCATATCCCCGGGAAGTCCAACATCATAGCGGACAGGTTGAGCAGAGCTATACTCATGCCACACGAGTGGTCTCTCAAACAATCGGTAGCGGAAGAGATTTTTCAGAAGTGGGGCCTTCCTTGCTGCCATCTTTTTGCTACACCCCAAAACACCAAATGCCCCGAATTCTTCACCCTCTTCCCCCTTCCAGGCCATCCCCTCAGAGACGCTCTAGTCCAAGATTGGCCTCGGGGACTTCTCTATGCCTTTCCACCCTTTCCACCACCCTTTCCTCTAATCCCACAAGTAATTCAGAGAGCAACCGCCTTGAGAGCCAAGTTGATTCTCATTGCCCCTTATTGGCCTCAACAGATATGGTTTCCGTTCCTACATCATTATCTTTTGGTACAGCCTTGGCATCTGGACCCAGTTCCAGATCTGTTGATCCATCAGTCGGGGCAGCTGCACCAATCCCTACATTCTCTCAACCTCACTGCTTATTTGCTCCACTTCCGTCCTTAGCCAGGCTTCCTATGATTTCTAATCCCGTCCGGGATATCATAGTAGCTTCCCTTAAATCTTCCACCAGGAGGATTTACACTAGTAAATGGAAACATTTCTCCTTCTGGGCAAAGGCAAGGAACATAGATCCCTTTACTGCCCCAATTCATTTGGTCTTAGACTTCCTAGCCGAAATTTTTCATTCAGGGTCTTCTGCATCTACAGTAAAGGTTCATTTGGCAGCCATATCGAATTTTCATACAGGCTTATCGGACCACAACATCATGTCCAATAAGCTTTGCAAAGCCTTCCTTAAAGGTGTATATTTACTTAAGCCTCTGATCAAAGACCCTCCACCTCAGTGGGATCTTAATTTAGTCTTAACATCCTTGATTCTCCCCCCCTTTGAACCTGCGGTCTCCTGTTCATTGAAATTTCTTTCCTGAAAGACACTCTTCCTAGTCGCCATTACTTCTGCTAGGAGAGTATCAGAGCTTCACGCCCTCTGCATTCGTCCTCCCTACTTAATCTTCCATAAAGACAGAGTTTCTGTAAGGACTAATCCATTTTTCTTACCCAAGGTGGCTTCGCAGACAAATTTAAATCAATCAGTTGATCTCCCAGTTTTTTTTCCAAACTATACTAATAGAGCGGAGCAAAAGCTACATTATCTAGATGTTCACCGCCAGCTCCGATACTATTTGGATAGAACCAAACAAATAAGGAAGTCTAATCAACTGTTTTTATCGTATGCAGAAAATAAGAAAGGCCTTCCTGTTTCCAAGGTAACCCTATCTAGGTGGCTGTCTTCTGTGATTACATCTATTTATCAACTCAGAGGCAGGGAATTAACTTCTAAGCCAAAAGCCCATTCAACTAGAGCACTAGCTACATCTACAGCTTTTCAAGCTAGACTACCAATAGACACTGTCTGTGCGGCAGCCACATGGGCCTCTCCTCATACCTTTGTTTCGCATTACAAATTGGACATGGCCTCCAGGGACAGAGCAACATTTGGTTCCACCATTCTTAAGAGTCTGTTCCAATGAGCCACCCAGGATGAAGGTGCTAGGGACGCGGTCCCATCCAGCAAGAATGAAGGCGAGATTGACAACTTAACATTGAGAAGTTATGTACCTACTATAACGTTCCATGTTAGTTGTCTTCTCTCGCCTTCTTTCTTGCATCCCACCCACCATCCCTCTAGCCTGGACAGACAGAGAAGATCTTCCCTTCCTTGAAGGGTCATTTTATTCCCTTGTTCACCATCTAGGTGTCCTAGGATATATATAGTGTAAATAATTATCTTTGGGGGTTTTTATCCCTCTTCCTCCTCCTTCCAGTTGGAGGATTTTGTTTTATTGGCCTATGCTAGGTTTTTCAGCTTCTAAACGAGATCTGGGGAGTTATCGCCTAGCATCATGGGATATGGGGTTGCCTCGAGCCGGTAAAATAAGCTCTTGAGCTTTAGTAAGTGGCCAAGTCGGAGCCGAGGATCGGCTCTGAACCCATCCAGCAAGAAAGAAGGCGAGAGAAGACAACTAACGTGGAACGTTATGGTAGGTACATAACTTCTCATTATTTAACATTTGTCCCTATTTTTAGGCCTTTTTCTCTCCATTATGTTTGGCTTTGTCCAGATTACTTGTTCTAAGAGGTTGAGAGGTATGGCCATGCTGTATTCTAAATGTACTTTTTTTATATTATTAACCTCATTATGTTTGTGAAATTTTGTAATGTTTATATGATTTCCCTGCTTTGGTCTTCTACTGAGTACTTCATCTTACTGTATCTAGGACTCTGCCTTTGAGGGGGATTATTACAGAAGATGTTAATAACAAATATGGTATATCTTGTCTTTCTTGATCTCTGACTACTGTCTAGAATTACACTGAGGTACCTTTAGTCCCAGCTTGATTCTTTGTTTTTTTGACACAAGGCATGCTCAACATCTGTCTTTCCTGATTTCAGACTGATCTGTTATCATTTTCTGCCATTATTTTTGCTTCGTAACAATCAGCTGAACGTCTGCTTTTGGAGAAGTCAGTTTTTCTTTAAGTACATTTCTTTTAGTATTTCTTTCTGTGTAAAAGTTGTGATCAGATGTTGTCCATCTTCACTTAATCCTTGACTGTGGGATCTGTTCCATATCTCGAAACTTGACTCTGCCATTATTCTAGCTCACGCCTTCCAAAAACTCTCAAGCTCAGCTTTACCCATGATGCTTCTCTCAGGATTACCTCAGGTCTCGTTTGCCGCTTTTAGTGCCAGAGCATTTTTCCTGTCCTCTCTCGAGTGAAGTCACTTTATTTTTCTTTGAAAACGTTTATTAGTTAGTTCTCTGTCTTTATTTCTCATACTCTGCTCCTTTCTAGGCTACTTCCTTAACACTTTTAGAGTTATTCTTCCCACTACCCTTGTTGGTAGTCCCTCCTTCTTTCTTTGTCGTCTGTTTACCATTATTGGTGCTTTTTTCTGCCTAACTTTACTATTTACTTCTACGGTAAAACGTCTGTACCATTGTTGGTACTTACGCCTGACTTTACATTAATTTTTTTTTTTAAACTTCATACCTTTCTACTTTAGAAACAGAACAGCTCACCACCACACAAAGATAGAAGCCAGTGATTACCTTTATATTTTATTAAAGTTGTAGTCCAGTCCAGTAGTAGATCCACAATGTAATCCCACAAAACAGGTAACATAAGCACACACTTGAGCCAGTAAAATATGGTTAGCAGCAAATACAAAGCATAAAATGCAGACTCCTCTAGCTCCTCGGCTCTTCAGCCTTTACCGAGCATATCCCTACTTCACTTATTCTATCTTTAAATAGCATAATTGCAAACAACTAACCAATCACAGACTTATCTTACCTTTGTGTGTGTGTGTGTGTGTGTGTGTGTGTGTGTGTGTGTGTGTGTGTGTGTGTGTGTGTGTGCATGTGTGTGCATGTGTGTGCATGTGCGTGTGTGCGCGTGTGTGCGTGTGTGTGTGTCTTTCATTATGGCAGAAAAGGCTAAGGGTACTTCAGGCTTCAAAAGATGCCAGAAGTGTGAGAGGAAATTGTCAAATTCAAAAGGACACACACTGTGTCTACTGCTTAGGTCCGGTGCACCTTCAAGAAGACTGTTCTGTTTCTCACTGCTTCAGTCACCTGGCCATTGTAGAAAGAAAAAAAAAAATAAGTTGATTTTAAAGGGTCTTGCTTAGTCAGATTTTGATGAGGCTATATCAGCTTCTTCTAAATCCAAAACTGATATTGGCTCCTCCTCTTCTTCTTCCTCTTCTAGTAAACCTGATGGATCCAAGATGAGAAGCCAGTCTGTTCCAACAGTGTCATCGGCACCAGCAACTGTTATGACCAAAACTTTCCCGGTTCCCATAGTTTCCATGGAACCTAATGGGAAATTGCTTATACTCTCTGTACCATTGGTGCCAGTCTCTGCACTGACTATTTCGGCACCAACTATTGCTACGGACACTATTATTTCCATGCCTCTTCACTTCTTGATTCCATCTGTTTTGGAACCAGAGGAGTTTTCCTTTACAGACAGGCCCTGAACAAAATGCTCTCCATCTATAGACCCTTTTCCAGACCAACCTCCAAGCCCTTTCTGTGAAAAACCTCGATCCCCATCTGTTTCTTCCATCCATTACACCAAGAGCATCATGATGTCAGATGTTTTGAGGATGGTGGACCAGCTCCAGGCGGTGAGGGAATTAGCTACTTTGTCAGTTCCTAGTCTCCCTGGCTCTGGAACCTTCCCTATCTCTTCACCTGTTTTTGTTGCTCCTCTGACTCCAACTGAGCCTTTGGAGTTCCCGGCTCTGATGGTCCCAGTTTCGACTGTGTCAGTGCTGATCAGATCTTTATCTCTGACACCAGTAACTACCCTGAGCTCTTTGGTTCTTTTGGATCTGGAGACCTCTCGGGGTCAAAGCTTCACTGTCCGTTCTGGGGAGTATGGTTCCACTCCAATGTTGTCAGAGCAGTCCATGCTCCTCGAGGCATCAGCACACGTTAGCTGGACTTTGGCTTCGGAGGTGGCTTCTTTGGTGTGGGAGGGGAAGTGGGGAACCACGTTTCCGAGGGAGTCTACCTTTGTTCCAGGCTCCTACTCCTCTGCAGGGGGAACCTGCTTTCCAGGCTGCAGAAAGGGCCTTGTCCATTGCAGGTTCACAGTTGGCACCACTCTCGGGCCAACATCCCTGTCCTTCCCCTCACCCAGAGCTACCTCCAGTCTCTGCCCTGGGACAGCGGGCACAGAAATCTCTGGATTCAACCACGGTGGTTATGTCTTCTTCAGACACCTCCGCGTCCCACTGAGGAGGTGCCCCTGAAGGGGAAGTGCAAGAGGAAGCACGTGGACTATCATGAAGAGTCTTGCACATAAGATACTGATTTCGATGAAGGGGAAGGTTCTCCAAGGTCACCCCTGAAGAGGTCTCATTTGGACACATATTGAGGGGTGGCTGGACTTCCCATCTGCCTTCCTCAGAGGAATCTGTATATCTGCAGGCTTTCCATGCCCGACCATCTACCTCTTGGATCTCTCCTCCCACTAATGATCTAATTAAATTGATTGCGAAGCAGACTTTGAAAATACCCAATTCCATTGTGCCAATCTCCAAGAGGCCAGACAGTACTTTGTCAGCTCCTGAGGATCACCAACATTAGGCTAGAGGGATACCAGTAGATGCCATGGTGGATTCATCAGCAAGTTCCTTTTTGGTGGCTGCTGCAAATCTCTACTATCCATCCTCCTAACAGAGAGTCTAGGTTGATAGATAAATTCGGGAAGCACGTATATGCATCATCTACCTTTGTGTTCAGGTCCTTGAACTTCATGGCACAGTTTGAGATTCCAGCAGGATCTGATAAAGGAGCTATCTGATACTCTGACAGGAGCCATAGCTGAGGGAGTGCAGGATGAAGTAGCTTAACAGCTTGCAACCCTTGACTCAATAAATAATTCGCCCATGAGGCTCATTGAGCATATAGCCAAAGGGACGTCTAGGGCAGCGTAGCCATGAGGAGACATGCCTGGATGCATTTATGTGAATTTGTGGAGACATTCATGTCTTCTTTCGTCATTGCTGCTTTTGACGGAACATCTCATCTGAAGTAGTTAACTTCATTTGATTAGCAACCTGTGGGTTTCGGATCCGATACTGATCCGAGCTGGCAGCCTACCAAGCAAAAGATCTGAGCTCCAAGCTCCTCCCCCCTACCCATACTACACTGCAACCTCCTTCCAATCCTCAGATCGAGTTTGCCACTACACACGTGACACCAACAAACTAACCTGGGACCCCTGAACCAAGGACACTCCAGCTCATGAACTCCAAACATCGAGCTCAGCAAAAATAAACGCCAAGGTAAGGGGGAAGGAGGGAGGGACAGTTGCTGACAAATGAAGTTTCCCTACTCAGGTGGAACATTATGGTGAGTTTATAACTTCTTTATCTGAAGTAGTTAACTTAATTTGATCAGCAACCTGTGGGACAGAGTCCCCAGCTACCAGAAATCTAGGGAGGCCCTTAAGGAAGGATATTCCGGAGCACTGCAGAGCCAAAGAAAACCCTTTCTCTAGACACCAAATCCAGTTTATAATGAGTAGTAAAGGTGAGAGGACGCCCAGGTAGCCGCTGAGCAAATGTCATCCAGGGAAACTCTAGACCAGAATGCTGCAGACGTTGCCATAGAACATGTAGAATGAGCATGAACTCCTACTGGTTCTGGTAAACCAAGCTCTCTGTATGCCTGTAGGATACAAAGGGAAATCCACCTAGCAAGAGTCACTTTTGAAATTGGTTTCCGTAAAAAGGGCTTAGCAAAGGAAACAAAAATTTGTTCAGACTTGTGAAAGACCGCCGTCCTGTGCAAATAAAAACGTAACTGCCTGTGAACATCCAGCAAATGAAGTTTGTATTCCCCTTTGTTCTGAAAATTAGGGAAAAAGACGGGCAAATTAATAGATTGATTAATGTTTGTCTCAGAAGCAACTTTAGGGAGAAAGGATGGATTAGTCCTGAGAGACACCCTGTCCTTATGAAACACAAGATATTGGGGTTTCATACAAAGAGCTTGAAAGTCCGACACTCTCCTACAACCAGAGTATTCTAAGGCAGCCATCACTCTCAAAAAGCAGAGGTGAGGCATTCAGACCAGTAATTCCCACCTTTTATCCCCAGCCTGACCTGGATGGGACCTCTCCCAGGCCCCCTCACAAGACTGGATTAAGTGGTTCAAGACTTTTGTCCTTTTTCCTGTGGTATTTGCTATCAACATTAGAGTAGCCATCAGTAATAGGGGGTTCCTACCTTGAAAAGAGGAATATCCCTTCTTGAGGAATCTGACTTTTCTGACTCGAAGCATTTAAACTGGTCTACTTGGACCAGACATCCTTCCCTTTTTCTGTGAATCAAACACTGATGACATCCTGTTCTCTGCCTCCTCAGCTGAGTATTTCTCATTTGGAATCCCCACCCCTCAACATAATGAAGGATTACTTCAAACGGGAGTCTAAGGACTACTCTTGATATGCAAAGACAGAATAGAAAACTTGATTTACCAGAATCAAAGCCCTTCGCTAAACCTTCCAGGGTACAATTACCAGTGCATTTTTTAAGCCATGCTCACAACCCTCTGCTGCCAGGAGGCCCAACCATTTTTACAAGAGTGTGGATTCCTGTAAATACATGTATAAAAAATTCAGTTGATGATCCAGCTATGGATATCTGGAAATTCCATCGATGGGTCCCCTGGGACTCCTGAATCTCCTTCCCAATGACTGGAAAAGTAAAATGCTAGACTGCTTTGGGAAGAAGGTCTGCACCTGTGCCACCATGGCTTTCAGAGCTCTGAAATGCCACATTTGTGTGTTAAAATATCATGGGGATGGTCTGTACTCCTAACTAAAGTTCAACACACAGAAGATAGACCGTCTTAAGTATATTCTAGGCTAACAACCACCAGGGCCTTACATAAGCCTTTGCTTGCAATGCAGCCCAACTGCATTTATTAGGAGGGGTATGTTTAAGAAGTTCTAGAGGTTAAGGGGAGGGTATGTTACTTTGTGTATTACTATCTACTTCTATCAGAGACATGGCGTTAGACCTGAGGTAAATTTTTGATTTCCCATCCATTGGTCAAGGTTACACTTAAATAGGGTTAGGGATGGACTCTGCTTCATATGGATGGGGAGGTTGTTCAAAAACATGAAGATCATCTGAGACACATTTCTGTCTTCCAGGATGCCTTATTTATGCCACAAGCAAAATTTTAAACTCTTTGATCTAGTGATTCTGAAGCTGTTGATTTTGCAGATGTGCAAAAGGTCTATCAAAGCATGATCTGAAGATGCCTCGTATGCCAGGCATAAATCACCTCTCTGTAACCTATAGGAGACCAGGTATAGAGATAAGGTGTTTATACTCTGGGTTCTGCTGTTAAGGACCCTTTGTGGACTTTCCAACTGTTGCACGTGTCTGGTCAGGTACATGCCAAAAAGAGCATTATACTGTGTTCTTTAAGGGCTGAATAAAATGACACGGACTTTCTTGGACCTGGATGCCATGCCCTTATTTATAAGTTTGGCAACACAAAATGATTGCCTTACTAACTTAGCCACATGTTGGTCAAAGGTCAGATTGCTCTTTACATATGATCCCATATCCCTGACTACTGGGTCAACTCTTAGGGGTGTCTTATCGAAGGAGTAATTAGTTTGGGTGGCAGTTTTCCCAAAAAGGCACTGCAATGCATTTCTTGGCATGGAGTTTTATTTTGTGACTTAAACCTTGTCTATAGATGATTGTCACGGTTAAGTGACACGCTGAACTCATGAGGAAAAATGGGAAAAGGGGTTATGGATGGATGGACTTTGGCACGTGTCGTTTGTCTGTGTTAGACCATCTTGTAAGATGTTTGTGTCATGGGGGGATATGTGATAGCTCCAAATTTGCAGGTATTTGTGAACTTGGTCAGCCAAAGGCCCTTGACATTAGCCTTTACCTCTGAGAAGTAGATGCCAAATAAGAGCAGTCCCAGCACGAAGCCCTGAGGTACTCCACTGGTGACCAGTCTTTTAGTGGAGGTGGTCTCACCAATCCTGACTTCCAGAGTCCTGTCTGTGAGCCAGCTGGCAGTCCATCGAGTTATGTAGGGGGTTATGCCCAGCTCTGCTTGTTTGTCAGCCCTTGTGGAAATTTGAGCTGAATTTGTCAGACATCAAATTCACTATTGCACCACTGACCTTCTGTTTGGCACACTGATGTGTGCTGCCATTTGAGGTTTCAGATATAGCTGTAGAAGGCCTTATGGTTGTCTTTAATCTGTGAGGTTATCTTGACCTCATAATTTGGCTTGTTGGAATTTAATTTGATCTCTTTGTTTCCTGTTTAGTTTAATTAGAGAGCTCCTGTCATTATGGGAGTTGCTCTTCCTGATTTTAGCCATGGCTTTTTTTTCCTTTTGTTATGTACCCAATTAAGGATAGGATTCCACAAGTGTGGTTTTATTTTTAGTTTGTTTTGGAGTTACTTCTATTAGGTAGAGCATCCTCTGTACAGCCAATTACATGGCTGTACAGGGTCTTTGTGAACAATTCTGCATATGTTGCTCTGAACTCAGGGTTAGGAGGGGCATTTAATTTTGACAAACTCACTTAATGGGATATAGTTTGCTTTGAAAAACTTCCTAACTGTTTCAGGGTTTGCTGTGGTTAGTGAGATGATTTTTATTTCGAAAGAGATTGCTGTGTGGTCTAACATCACCAGTGAGGACTTTGACACAGTGGGGTAGCAGCGCTCTCCCATATTGATGAGTACCAGGTCCAGTATGTTTGAACCTCTAGTGGGTGTGCACACTACTGGTCAAGGGTATTTGTGTTAATAATTCCATTAATCATTGTGTTTGCAAGTATGAGGTCCCAATCTTTGGAGGGGTAGTTAGTCTCACATGAATAGGATGTTTAGTTTAATGGTGAGTGTCTCCCGTAGGTCTGGGTATGAACTTTGAGATTCTGGTGACATAGATTTATAGTTTGCTAGGATATGGTATGGGACTTTGTCTATGGTGATTTGTACATGGATAAATTCCAGGACATCTTCCTGTTTTACCCGCCTAGAGTTATACTTGTTGCTTATATAAACTGAGACTCCTCCACCTGTTGTCCTTGTCTGTGCAGCTGATGGTCTAAATATGTGGAAGGCAATGAAGCGTTGCACTACTGGAGTACTTTGTGGATTTAAATCATGTCTCAGTAATGTCACAGATGTGTATTTTCTTCAGAGTTTGTGTAGGCTTCTAACATTGAGCAGTAGCACACTTAGATTTCTTGGGTTTTATTTGTTTTATCGGTAGGTTTGTCAATTTGACATTACCTAAAAAAGTTTCTAAAGAGGTGGATAAAGTTTTAGCCAATACTCAGAAACCTAGGGGAGACAGTTGCAGACCATCTTTTTCAAATCAATGTGATTTGCTAGCCATGTCTTCCCTTGCTGACAAGTATTGAAATCCACCTCTGAAACTAAGCCAATTATTGAAGTTGAGTCACCTTTTGTTCGTACTTTGGCATCATCCTTGGTGCAGGTATAATACTGCTCAATGCAAAGCACATATCTGCCTGAGGCGCACATTCAGAGAGATCAACGGTGTCTCTTCATGTAGTTTAAGGAAGTACATTTTAGTTCATTAACTCCCACACGGACTATGGTAGACTCATACTGGTACCTGCAGTGTAGTGACTTGAGTGTGTGCATAACTTGGCAGATCCTAGCTCCAGATAAGCAACTAACATTTTTTTTTCCTTGTTCAGTCTAGTGACTGGGACATCTGTTTGTCATACAGTGGAGTCCACTATGACCAGAATCTTGAGTAATGTGTTTGCTTGCCATATGGGCTTTGCTCTTGGGGCTCTACTTGGTATAGACTTATGTGTGGTGTTTGGTGTTGCATTTGGTGAGTGCCTTAGTGATTGCTGAGGAAAGGTGTTGCCATTTGTAGAGTTAGGACGTCTTTGAGAAGATTGCTTTTTAGGGAATAAGTTGGTCTGTGTGTATGTGATGGACAGAAGTGGTAGATGTAGTGTGTGTTCTTGACAACCTTGTTTGTATGCAAGATTTCTGCCTCCAGTGAAATTGTGTATGTGCATCTCTCGCATACTGAGTTTGTTACTTTAAGGATTAAATGGTTGTCTGTGAACATGATTCATTTGTTGCAGTGACTCAGGATGCTCGTATCTATTAAGCTGGCTACGGAGACACTTGGAAGTTGCATATCTTTGTTGTCCGAACCTGTATTTGGATGGGCTACTGTAGATTGTGGAGTGGGTTATACAGAGATCTCCTTAGGTGGTCTCTGAGGTTTGGCACTAGACTAGGTTAAATTGTATCAAGGTTTGCTAATGGTGCTGTTTAATGTGCATACTAGCTGCTTTAAGCTCGTCTCTGCATAATGGTTTTGTTTTAGCCACACTAAATTACAGGTTTCAGTTCTAGAGGTAGTTTTTAATCGAGAACATTTACCCTCTGGACATTTGTTTCTGTACAGGGCACAGTTAACTTCTTGATACAGAAACACCAAAAAAGATTGCTTGCTAGTGTAATGCTACAACAAAGCACTTTAAACCAACTACCTTGACAATCCATCCATCCACAACCCGTTTTCCCATTTTCACACATGGGATCAGGGGGGTCATTTCAACTGTGACCATCAAGAGCCATGGTTGATACTGTCGGATGGCTGGCTGTGTCTGTGTTGTTCTTCTGTACCACACACTGACATGCACACTCATACCTATGGCCAATTTAGAGTGTTCAGTCCAACTACTGCATGTCTTTGGAATGTGGGAGGAAATCGGAGCACCCGGAGGAAGCCCACTTGAACACAGAGACGACATGCAGACACAAGCAAAAAATAAAGCAATCACATTAACTGAAGTGAAAAACAATAATGTAAATCTCTCGTCTGCAAGGCTGGAGCAGGATTAACTCAGGATCCCCTCAGAGTGTGGTGAGGGTGCTAGGCAGATGGAAGCTCTGGGAAAATGAGCAGGTGACAATTTGTAGTAAGGGAGGTTTACTTAAATGCAATACTGGTTTGCTGGATAGGCACTTAGCATTATAGATGTATGGACAAAATGGGTGAGAAAGCACTTGTATAGGTTACACAACAGACAACAATGAAAGGGGGGGGACTTGTGAAGTCAGATTACCATAAGAGGCGGAGGCCAGAGACACAGACTCTTAAAACCAAAGCAAGATTTGGGGGGGGGGCATGACTGGGAAAAAAATCAAACTGAAGCTCTACTGTTGTGGTTAGAATTTCAGAAACGTTTAGCTTAATGTTTCAGTTGGGGGCAGGGACAGACTCCAAGAATAGGAAAAAAAAAAAAAGAGTAGCAAAGTAAACAGAATAGTACTGGAATGCAACTTTAAGTAGGTATATGCAGTTATTAAATATACTGAAGCACAAGTCATGGAGCAGAATTCACATTGCTGCCACTACTACAATCGTACCACAGACTAAGGCACCAAATTGTGTAGAACTTTACCAGTAATGCTATTTATGGAAAAAGTGCTGTAATAAAAAATAACAAAATGAGGCTCAAATTTGGCAGTAGATCAGTCCTGCCACAACTGTGGATGAAGCAATAAAACTGAGGCCGTAGACTGGGTTCAAAGCTACATTTTACTTATATTTTCATAAGTATACATTTTGCTGCACTTGTAATTCTAAGCAATGTTAAATGTTGCAGTAATACAGAATCTTTCCACAACTGCAAATGAAGCTACAAGACTAAGGTCCCAGAACAAACTAAAAAAAAATTGCAAACATATAACTTTTTTGGCTAAAACATGAACAAAAAGCAGAGAAGTACAACCCCCCCCCCCACACACACACACACAGGTCACTGTTAAGTGCAACTTAAAATATTTAAGCAGAATTTAAATAAAAGCTTTTTTCTTCCCCTTTGATGAAAAGGTTGTATCTTGCATTTTGTGTCTTTCCACACTTGTGGAAGTCTTGCACAAAAGACCCTTGTTAGATAAATGTAGTAGATGTAGCTCTGTGCTAATTATAGCAGACTTGCTAAAGATGAATCCACTCAAATAAAGCCAGTACTGGAGGTGAAGTCTTGTGATTATAATTTCAGAAACTTTTAGCTTAATGTATCAGTAAGAGCTGCGACAGACTCCATGAATGGGAAAAACAGTAGCAAGGTAAACAGAAAGGAACTGGAGTGCAACATTAAGCAGGTATATGCAACTATAAAAAGTACAGAAGCAGAATTTACAATATTGCCACTTTGTAATGTCGCCGTAGACTTGTGCAGAAATTTACCAGTAATGCTGTTTATGGAAAAAAAATGCTGTAATAAGTGAGTAAATGAGGCCCAAATCTGGCAGAAGTTCACAGTTCTACCACAATTGTGAATGAATCTACAAGACTGAGGCCCTAGACTGGGTTAAAAATACAAAAACTATATTTTATGTATGGAACTATAAGTGCAGTATAATGTATAAACATTGATAAAAAATCTTGCAGTAATGCCCAATCTTCCCTCAACTACAAATGAAGTTTAAAAGATTAAAGTGCCAGAACAAACTAAAAAAAAAAATGCAAACCGATAACTTTCTTGGCTAAAACTTCTACAAAAAGCACAGAAGTACAACAAATATTACCACACAAGTCAGTAAAAGTGCAATTTAAAACATATATGAAGAATTTCAATAAAAATATTTTCTTCCCTTTTGATGAAAAGCTTTTATCTCACAGTTTTGGACTTTCCTGAAGTGTTTGGCCTAGGCAGTGTCACTCTCCATATTAGCAAGCAATGTATCAGGTAGTGGCTATGATGCAGTGAATGCATCATGCAGGATGACAAGAACAGGGTCTGTTATTAAGACATGCCTGGCTGATGAACCAGCTCAAGCTAGATTATGAGAAGAAGTAGCTCCTCTGTGCCCCATTAAAAAGGACTTGCTGTTTGTAGGAAGCAGGAGAGAAAAAGAGAATCCAGTCCGTGAAATCATTTTCATAACAGGCACAAAAGAAATGAAGACTCCTAAGGGATGGGCTTGCCACTGGTGGCAGGTCAAAGGCAAACAGCTGAAGGATAAGAAGAAACTAATTACTTGTATAGGTTTTGATGAACAATTAATTTGTAAATTGATTTAGTGAAGTGCTTATCTCCCCAACCAATGTGTTTAGCTGTAAAATCCACTTCCAGAATCCTTTAAGTGCAAAGAATAAAAATTGAAAAAAAAACACTGTAAAAGCACATCCTTCGTGAAAATGGATACTGCTAAAGTTGCTGTGTATTTCTTTGTGTTTTATGAGCTATTTGATCGAGTAAACTTGCATGAAATCACAATTTAATTCAGTAGAACATATTCAACATTTTAAGCAGTCAAGTCATTAAAAATATTGTATACTTACATTAAAATGTAGGTTAAAGAATGTACAGCATTAAAACTGTCAGCCATACAGAACAAAACTTTTTGGTTACTGCCTCATCAAACTGATTGATGATATCTACATCTCTTATCAAAGCAATTGCTTAATTCACTTTGTCTTTGAGAAGTTGTTTGAATGTTTTAAATCTAGGATCACACCAAGAATGATGAAGTTAGCAATTCCTTTAAGTGATTCATTATAAGTCTGTGACTGTCTTTTGTGTATATTAGAACATTTTATTGAACTATTCCCATCCATTCAGGTTACTGGAATATGGAATCCTTTTTTTAACTACAATTATTGAAATTAATGTTGTGCAATATCTAAAATTGAAGATTTTATGCTGAGTGCAAGATGAAAATTGCATGCACATTTTTTTGCAATTTTCCAGTGGCCTTGCTGATTGCTAGTGAGCATTTATTTTTCCTTGCAGCTAGGAAGTATGATTTTTCAACAATGTTCATCATGTTTCACTGCTGCAGTCATTACACTTGGGTTATCCTGCCATCAGGCGGTCCCACAGTCGGTCAGAGTTCCAAAGTCTTGGTCCAGCGTCGGTTGCTGTTGCTTCTTCCCTGACGTCAGTGCGCCAGGGGTATATAAGATGCAGCCGACTCCATTTTCTTGCCTTATCCTCCATTTTCTTTAATACCTCTTCTGCCGTAACACCAAATAAAACATCCTGCTTTAAAGGTGCATCCAATAATTTTGCCTTAACATGATCAGGTAAGCCTTGTTCTTTTAACCAAGCATGCCTTCGAATCACAGATCCTGTAACTGCTGCTCTACAGGAAACCTCTAATGAATCAAAACCACATTGCAGAGTATGTTTTCCCACTTGTTCAGCTGCATGCAATAAGTCCTGCATTTCCTTATAGTCAGGATGTTCTGAACTTGTAAGCATTTTCTGTTTTAACAGGGACATTAAATATTATTATTTAAGCATGTGAAACCGGCAATTTAAAGCTCTCACTGCTAAAATTGCAGAGGTGGAAACTTTCTTCCCCCTAATGCTCTAGAATCCCTGTCAGAGGGAACTGGATTTTTAGCTGTGGAAGCCTTTACCCCTTTGGGACCCTGGGAAATAGTTTCTGGGTCAGCAACAGAGTTTTTATAAAGAAATTTGTGAGAGTCAGGGACTCTGTAGTACCTGTCGGGCTTGACTGGAGCAGGGGGCAAAGAATCAGGATTTAAACTGGATTCAGAGAACACATCATCCACAATGTCTAACACTGGTGGAATAGCAAGGGGCCTGTGCTGAGGCAACAAACGAAAGTTTCTGAGCCTTTTCTTGGATTCTGAGTAATCCTGGCCCTCCCAGTGGAAATGCTCCCTCATGGTATGTAAAGTTTCCCCAAAAGAATAATCCTCATGAGGAGAGGCTGAAGGAATTGATTCTTCAGCATCAGAATCCTCATAGGGGGGTAAAGAGTATCCCTGGTCAGAAGAGGAATCAGAAGAAATGGAAACCTGGTCAGAGGAATCATAGTCTGTATCCTGCCTAGGCCTTTTATCAGGAGGGGGATGGGAACCCCTGATCAGAGTATTCGGCCATTGAGCATCTGTTTTTTAGGCATGGAGGCCTGTCCAGGTGAATGCTGTACTTGCTTCTTTGTCTTTAGTGGAATTTTAGACTTTGCTGTAGTTTTGATGGTAAGCTGTGAAGGTCTGAAAACACCCTCAGAAGCCGATGCCTGCTCAGCGGCTCCAGACCCATCTAAGAGGTTAGTTTCCGTAGGCCCAATACCTTGAGTATCCAGAGGCCTAGACATCTCCATGTGGGAGTCGGAGGCAGCCTGTGGTTCTGAGGTAGCGGGTGTCAGTGGCTGCGAAAGC